>NC_053023.1:502648144-502889699 GCF_003073215.2 Triticum urartu | reverse complement strand
TTCAAGATCTCCTACCATTATAACCGACTCTGTGTAACCCTAACCCTATCCGGTGTCTATATAAACCGGAGGGTTGTAGCCCGTAGAGGATCAACTCCATACACAATCATACCATAGGCTAGCTTCTAGGGTTTAGCCTCCTTGATCTCGTGGTAGATCTACTCTTGTACTACCCATATCTTCAATATTAATCAAGCAGGAGTAGGGTTCTACCTCCATCGAGAGGGCCCGAACCTGGGTAAAACAAAGTGTCCCCAGTCTCCTGTTACCATCCGGCCTAGACGCACAGTTCGGGACCCCCTACCCGAGATCTGCCGGTTTTGACACCGACAGTACCCTACAAGCAATTTCTTCTTATGTTCTCCGCTAGATACGAACTTTGCAGTGATTCTTCGTCACACGCTGAGGGATGGTTATATGATCCAATTATATTAGCATTGTTGAGAAATTACACTAGTGAAAGTACGGACCCTAGGCCTCATTTTGAAGCATTGCAATGCCGTTTTTGTGCCCGTTTTCTATTTGCTACCTTGCTGTTTTTATTTATTCAGATTATAAAAATATATTTCTACCATCAATATTACACTTTTATCACCATCTCTTCGCCGAACTAGTGCACCTATACAATTTGCCATTGTAATGGGTGTGTTTGGGACACAAGAGATTTCTTGTATTTGGTTCCAGGGTTGTTTGAGAGAGACCATCTTCATCCTACACCTCCCACGGATTGATAAACCTTAGGTCATCCACTTGAGAGAAAATTGCTACTGTCCTACAAAACTCTGTGCTTGGAGGCCCAACACGTGTCTATAAGAATAAAGTTTCATAGTAGACATCAACCCTCAACTGAACAAACAAAAAAGTCTCCTGGCACCAGTATTGTAGAAGCATTGGGGGTAGCTGAAGAAACGCGTGCCGCGGAGATTTCCCCTAACGAGCTTGGTGGCTCCAGAGGCCTAGGGAGCTCACAAGGCCCAGGGGCCTCGTGAGGGTCTGGGACCCCCTGAGACATGACCGCCAAGCACCTGGCCTGGAAGATGCCATAGCACGCTGCACGAGGAGCTAGTATGAGGCGCCCACATCTAGCAGGCCAAACGACACACAGATGTAGTTGCAGGGGTCGCCCCCGCTCCGACCGACGCGGGACGGCCTGAAGAGGTCCTGCGAAGCGGCCCTGTTGAGGCCCGGGATATTGACGCAGATGCGCAACCCGCCACCCATGTCGGGGACGACAGTTGCACTGGGAGGCTATGCGGGGCAGCATTCGCCACGCATGGCCTGCGCCTCATGGAGCTCCTCAATCACCTTGGTGATGAATTATCGCGTGCCTGGCGCCCCGCGCAATGCTCCTTGCTTGCGGGGGGGGGGGGGCGCATCGAAACACGCCTCCAAGTGGTGCCCGAGCACCTCCCCCGTCACACTGGTCAGGTCAGAGGCTCTCCAGACGGAAGCACCTGAGCCCGTCCTGAGGGAAGCGCTGGGCGTGCCTTCCTATGCAGGAGGAAGAGGTGCCCAGCAGCGGGCGCAGAGCCTAAGGCACTGCCTGTGGGCGCCCCAGCATCCTGACGACTCATGGGGAGGAGCTGCTTCTTCTTCTTGCGAGTGACCTCGGGAGGCAGGATGCCGCCCTCATCTTCAGAGTTTTTAGCCGCTATAGCCTAGTAGGCCCACTCAAGAGAGCAAACCACATCCTTCTCATCGTAGGCGACCGTGATGATGCTGCTGCACCTTGGCATCTTGAGGACGTTGTAGCCATGGTGGGTTGCCGCCATGAACTTGGCGAGGGTCGGGTACCCGAGGATGGTGTTGTACGGGAGGCCGATGTGGGCGATGTCGAAGTCAATTAGCTCGGTGTGGTAGTTGTCATGGTTGCCGAAGGTGACCGAGAGGTGCATCTGCCCCAAGGGGATGGTGGAGCCATCGGTCACTCTAGAGAACGGCTTGGTTGGCAGGATATGGTCATATGACACCTGAAGCATCTCGAACATCTGGACAGAGAGAACATTGCGTCCCGTGCCACCGTCAATGAGGGTCTTTGTGACGAGGATGTTATTGATGGTGGGCGTGTAGAGCATGGGGAGCATGCCTGCGGCGGCTGAGCACTTGAGGTGGTCCTTGGGATCGAAGGTGATGGCATATTGCGACCACCTAAGGGGACGCACGGCCTCAAGCTTTGGGAGGGCCGCGTTCACCTCATGAGAGAACTGCTTGAAGATGCCGTTCAAGGCAGGGGCCGGGGCTCCACCTAGGATGTAGGCGATCACACGGGGTTCTTGGAAGCCCCCAGCCCCATCGTCCTGGCGGTTGTCGTCATTTCTCCTTCGCAGCCGCGAGAGTGGAAGGAGGCCCGCATTGCCCTGAGGATGGTCCTCACGAGGCTGGTGGCGCCAGGAGCCGTCGTGAGGCTGGTCCTCCCAGCGGTCCTCGCGAGGAAGGTCGCGCCAATTCTGACGAGGATCATCGTTGTCCCAGCGGCCCCGCTGCGGCCTCCTCCACGGCCGTAGCCACGGTCACCACGCTCGGGATGGCGGCCAAAGAGCCCATCACGGAGTGCCCTGAGCTCCTGGCAGTCATTTGTGTTGTGGCTGTGTACGTTGTGGAAGATGCATAATGTGAAGTTGCTCCTGGGAGGCTCATCATGGTCACGCTCGCGCTTCATCTCGGGCTCCTCCTCTAGCATGGCGGGGCCCTTGTGCTTCGCATCCTTAGCCTTGGCCTTCTTGTCTTCAGGGTCAGCCTCCGGAAGCTCGTGGAGGGAGAGTCGGCCTTCTTCGTCCCTTGCGCACTTGTTCGCTAGGTTTAACATCTCCAAGGCCGAGCACAAGTCCTCATGGATGGCGTGTTCCTCTTTCATCTTGACGTCCCTGACGCCATCGGTGAACGCTGAGATGATGGTCTCTTCCGACGCCTTCAGGATCTTGAGGCGAACATTCGTGAAGTGTTGTATGTACTTGTGCAGAGTCTCGCCCGGCTGCTGCATCACGCGCCGTAGGTCGTTCACCGCAGGGGCTCAGTCATAGGTGCCCTAGAAGTTGGCGATGAAGCGCTCGTGAAGCTCATCCCAAGAGGAGATCGACCCCTCTGAGAAGTGTAGAAACCAGGAGCGCGTGCCATCCTTGAGGGCCATGGGGAACTAGTTCACCATGACCTTCTCGTCACTGTTTGCCGCCTCGATGCTCATCGAGTAGAGCTGGAGGAACTACATAGGGTCAGGGTTGCTGTCGTAGCGTGGAGGCATATCTGGCTTGAACTTGCCGGGCCAGACGACGCGGCGCAGCTTCGGGGTGAAGGTGCGGCAGCCCACTCCCCTCACGGGTGCGACACGCACCAGGGGAGCTCGGTCTTGACGTCCATGCGCTGCAGCCTCCGGCGGCACATGGTCTTGATGCTGGTGATAATCTCCAAGTGCATGGAATCATCGTAGCTATTCCCAAAGGTGGAAGTGATAAGTATGGAGTGTCGAACCCACAAGGAGCTAAAGGTAAGATCAAGATTCTCTCAAACCCTATCTGCCACTAATACGACTCTACGTACACCGAACGTTTGTTTCCAACTAGAAACGAGAAATAAAACTACGTTGTGGGTATGAAGAGGATAACTTTGCATGATATCGGGGAGATAAAATATAAAAGTAGGTGTTGTTATCATAAAAGTTAGAATATATTACTAAATATTATAAATAGCGAGTGTGGAATAATGGTAGATCGGTGTGTGGAATTGTCCTAGCCAATTGTTAACAAGACTGGTAATCACTATTGCAGTTTCATATGAGGGAGAGGCATAAGCTAACATACTTTCTCTTCTTGGATCATATGCACTTATGATTGGAACTCTGGCAAGCATCCGCAACTACTAAAGATCATTAAGGTAAAACCCAACCATAACATTAAAGTATCAAGTCCTCTTTATTCCCATACGCCATGTCCCGCTTACCCGTGTTTGTGTTTCAGTCACTCACGCAACACATACAATAAGCAAACCATGGACATATTGCAACACCCTACAGCAGGAATCCCTCACGCTTACGTGACACGGAGGGCACCATAGGCCAGCACCAAAGTAAAACATACAACTCATACCAATCTAGATCTTCAATCAACCCAAAGACAAAGGATATCTACTCAAAACATCATAGGATGGCAACACATCATTGAATCATAATATGGGGCATAAAGCACCATGTTCAAGTAGGGATTACAACGGGGTGCGGGAGAGTGGACCGCGTAAAAGAGATGAGGGTGGTGATGATGATGGTGACATTGATGAAGACGATCACCGCGGCGATGATTCCCCTCTCGATGGCACTATGGTGCCACTAAGAGAGAGGAGGAGAGGTTCTCCCCCTTGTGCTTCCTCCTCCATGGCCTCCCCCTAGATGGGGAGAGGTTCTCCCTCTGGTCCTTTGCCTTCATGACGATGATGGCCCCTTTGGGATCCTCCTCCATGCCCTCCGGTGATGATGGCCCCCTCCGGCAGGGTGCCAGACAGGGCCTAGATTGATTTCTCATGGCTACAGAGGCTTGCGGCGGCGGAACTTCCAATCTAGGTTAATTTTCCGAGGTTTCTGTATTTATAGGAGAAGTTGGCATTGATTTCACGTCAGGGGGGCCCTCGGGGAGTCCACGAGGCAGGGGGTGGGCGCGCCCCCACCCTGGTGGGGCCCCCATGACTCCCCTCCGGTAGATTTTCATTCCAGTATTTTTCATATTTTCTAGAAAAAACTCCGTTGATTTTCATCGCATTCTGACAACTTTTATTTCTGGACAAAAACAACACCACGGTAGTTCTGCTGAAAACAGCGTCAGTCCGGGTTAGTTCTAATCAAATCATACCAAAATCATATAAAAATATTGTAAACATGCCATGAATACTTCATAAATTATAGATACGTTGCAGACGTATGAGCTGGCACAGTGGTGCTGGGAGCGCACGCGTGTCACCTTGTGGCCGCTGCACCACCTGGCAGCTTGCCACCTGGGCTCGGGTCGGTGCAGGCGCCCCACGCAGCGGGTCGCGCGGGTGCGCATGCCACCTGGGCTCGGGGTCGGTGCCGCACAGAGGAGGAGGAGGAGGTGCGCCATGGGCCACGTCGCCTGCCCAAGACGGCGGGCGATGGAGCGAGTGGGAGGGCGCCGGGGCCTTGCCAGTGGCGTTGACGAGCTCGGTGATGTGGTCGAGCCAAGCGTCGTATCCCTCGTCGGCGGGATGGTAGCGCAGCAACTTGCGCGCCATGAGTAGCGCAGCCTACTGCGTTTGCCGGCCCACGTCGAGCATGGGAGGACGAGGCCGTGGTAGGAGTGATTGACGGAGAGGGGGTGCGGCCATCACGCTACACGCAAGGTGGTAGCGAGGAATCCTGCTACTCGTGAGCAGCAGGGTTGGTGGCATCGTTCACTACGGGAGAGGCAGAGCAGCATGGGACGTCGCGGCCCACGGGTGCCGTCTGGGCGACACGAGCAGCCCGGCGCTCGGCACGGACTCGGCGTGCGTTGGCGATGGAAGCGACAGAGCGGAGACGAAGCGGAACTGGAAGGAGGACTTCGACAGGCCCCTACATAGCATGCCACATGTCGGATTCAGGGCTTCATAGACCCAAGAAGGTTCGAACTCAGGGGCATGTGCGCAGATCTCAACAAACTCAAGCCTCAAGCTCTCCACCCCATAGCCTAGCCACGTCGAGTTCATGCGAGCGGGGGAGAAGACGAACACAACAGTTTACCCAGGTCCAGGCCACCTTGCGGTGTAAAACCCTACTAGTGCTTTGTGGTGGATTGGCCTCACGAGGAGGCTGAGGATGAACTAGTATAGTGGTCGAGCAGCCTCACGAGGGCTCTAGAGTTGAGGATGAATCGGTCTCGGGGTCTCATTCCCTCTATGGTGGTGGCTGACCTATATTTATAGTGGCCTTGGTCCTCTTCCCTCATAACTTAGGCGGGAAGGGATCCCACAAAGGCCAATTTGAAAGGGGACAAGAAGTACATCTAATCCTGACGAAAGGTGGTCTTCGCCTGCAAAGCTTCTGGTCGTGACGCAGGAGTGGGCTCGGCGATGACATCCGTCCTGCCGAGCTTGTGGTCTTGGTTTTGTTGCACCGGAATGGAAAAACTTTGGGGGATTCATTGGGACCCCGCGTTCATCCTTGCCTCCTTAGCACCAAAGAGGAAACTGTCCTCCTCTGCGCCCGCTGGCACCCGTCTGGCCTTGGTCATCATGGCTTACATCACCGAGAGCCCCGTGAGGCGGGGCACCTGCATAGAAATCTCCGCTCCTCGGGAGGTAGGCTCAGAGAGCTGCCCCTCGGGAGGTCTTGGTGTCGCTCTCCTCGAGAGGCCGGGGCGCTGGCGAGGATCATGACTTGGGGAGGGGGGTGCTACAGCTAGGCCATACCAGGCCGTGGAAGGAGCCATGCCATAGGCTGCAGGCAGGCAGATCTGGGTACCCCCGATCCCAGAACGCCGACAATAAGGTATAAAGCAGGTTACAAAACTAGGCTATGCATCAGAATAGGATCATACAAAAACAGTAGCAATTCTAATGCAACCATAAGAGAGAAGAATGGGTGATATTGGAATGATCAAGGGGGTTTGCTTGCCTGGAAGCTGTGCCGAAAAGGTCTGGTCGTCAGGGGTGTAGTCGACCTCGGGAGCAGCGTCAGTCTCGGGGTCTATCGGAGAGAAGAGGTGAAGTAACAATAAATAACAGGCATACAAATGCAACAGAGAGCAAGACATGACAGTATGATGTGCTAGGGGTGACCTAACGCAATGCTACGCGCTACAGATGGAAAAGGAAAACATCCGGAGGGGTTTTCCCAGATCGAGGTGATTTCCGGTATTTTGGTCCAGAGGGGGAATGTTGATGTTCGCTATGTTAGAGGGGTGTGGTAGGCATGCGGGTTGCGTAAATGGATTCGTCACATTCTTCTGAGCAACTTTGATATATAAGTTATTTCATATGAGTTACGGTTTTATTTTCTATTATTTTTTAAGTTTTAATCATTTTTTGAAATTACAGATTTGTTTTTAATTCAAAAACATTTAACCCAAAAATGCTATAGGTACCCACTGAATTGTACAGAGGAGCTGACGAGTGGGCCAGGCCAGCTGAGTCAGCGAGTCACCAGTCAACATTGATTGGGTTGACTAGTCAAATATAGGCAGTGGGGCCAAGGTGTCTTAGGGTCATTTGCTAAATAGATTTTTTATTTAGCATACTTAGTGGTAGGGGTTAGTACTAACTAATTAGGCAGGGGTGTTAGTGCTAGTTAATAATGGGCCGGCCCCATAAGGAAGTGGCCCAGGCCATGGCTGGGTGGCTGGGACGGGCACGAGCATGGCGTCAGTGGCCACGAGGTCCGGCGTGGAAGCGGCAGAGGGGGGCGAGCGTGACGGGAGCGGAGCTGGACCGTGGAGCAGTAAGTAGGAGTAGCAGAGCAGCGAGGCAGGAGCGGCGGAGCAGCAAGCAGAAGTGGTGAAGCAGCAGAGCTGCAGCAGGTCACAGGGGCGAGGGGGGGGCGCAGCCTCACACGGGCGGGGGCGTGGCCGGTCGCGGCCGGATGCGGCCGAGGGACGCCATGGGGAGTGCACGGGCCGGCCGTGGCGCGAGGCGCGGGCGCGGTAGGGCGCACGGTGACCGCGTCCAATGGTCGGAGCTTGGGCGGTGCGGGGAGACGACATATGGCGTCGGGAAGAGGGGAAGAGTGAGGGAATGGGCGTAGGCTCATCTTGGGGAGGCCGTGGACGAGCTTATCGAGGCCGAGAGACACCAGCGATGGAGATCTGGGGCGGAGTGCTACTTCTTGAGCTTGCGTTAGTTTTTCCCTTGAAGAGGAACGGGTGATGCAGCAAAATAGAGATAAGTATTTACCTTAGTTAAGAACCAAGGTGTCAATCCAGTAGGAGGAACACACAAGTCTCCAATGATAGCACCTACACAAACAAACAAATAATCGGACCCAACGGGATAAAGGGGTTGTCAATCCATTCATGGTTACTTGCAAGGATGAGATGTGATAGTGCTAGGTATAAAAGATAAATAAAATTGCAAAATAAAGTAAAGATAAATAAATCACAGCAAGGTATTTTTCGAGTTTTTTGTTTTATAGATCTGAAAATAATATGTCAAAAGTAGACCCGGGGGCCATAGTTTTCACTAGAGGCTTCTCTCTTGAAAGAACACATACGGTGGTTGAACAAATTGATAGAAAAGCAAATAATCATGACGATATCTAAGGCAATGATCATGAATATAGGCATGACGTCCGTGACAAGTAGACCGAAACAATTCTGCATCTACTACTATTACTCCACACATTGACTGCTATCCAACATGCATCCAGTGTATTAAGTTAACAAGAACGAAGTAACGCCTTAAGCATGATGACATGATGTAGAGGGATAGATCCAATCAATATGGTAAAACCCCATCTTTTTATCCTTAATGGCAAAAATACCAATACGTGCCTCGATACCCCTTCTCTCACTGGGTGCGGACACCGCAAGATTGAACCCATCACAAAGCTCCTCTCCCATTGCAAGAAAAATCAATCTAGTTGGACAAACAAAATCAATAGATTGCAGAGAAATATGAAGCTATCTTAATCATGCATAAAAGAGTTCAGAGAATACTCGAATAATATTCATAGATAATCTGATCATAAACTCACAATTCATCGAATCTCAACAAACACACTACCAAAGAATATTGCATCGAATAGATCTCCAACAACATCGAGGAAAACATTGTATTGAAGAACAAAGAGAGAGAGAAGAAGCCATCTAGCTGCTTGCTATGGACCCGTAGGTCTGTGGTAAAATACTCACATATCATCGGAAGAGCATCAAAGTTTGCGTAGAGGCCCTCAATGATCGAATCCCCCTCCGGTGGAGTACCGGAAAAGGCCCCAAGATGAGATCTCACGAGGACAGAAGCTTGCTGCGACGGAAAAGTATTTTTGGTGTGCCTTCTAGTATATACAGGGAATATTTGGGTATTTATAGAGCTGGAATTAGGGTTAGGGGAGTCCCGACGGGCCCACAAGCCCTGGGGCGCCCCCTAGGGCGCGCCGCCCTGGCTTTTGGCCATCTCGTGGCTCATATGGCCTCTTCCCGAAGCTTCGTGGTTGTCTTCTGGTCCAAGAAAAATCATCAAAAGTTTCGTTCCGTTTGGACTCCGTTTGGTATTGATTTTCTGTAAAAAAAATACTAAAACAAGGAAAAAAAACAGCAACTGGCACTGGGCACTAGGTTAATAGGTTAGTCCCAAAAAATGATATAAAATAGCATAATAATGCATATAAAACATCCAAGATGGATAACATAATAGCATGGAACAATCCAAAATTATAGATACGTTGGAGACGTATCAAGCGTCCCCAAGCTTAATTCATGCTCATCCTCGAGTTAGTAAATGATAAAAATAGAATTTTTGATGTGGAATGCTACCTAACATGTTTACAATGTAATATTTTCTTAATTTGGCATGAATATTCACATCCATAATATTCAAAACAAAAGTTTAATATTGACGTAAAAACAATAATACTTCAAGCATACTAATAAAGCAATCATGTCTTCTCAAAATATCATGGCCAAAGAACGTCATCCCTACAAAATCATACAATCTTGTCATGCTCTATCTTCATCACACAAAGTATTTATCATGAATAACCCCAACAAGCCAAGCAATTGTTTCATACTTTTGATGTTCTTAAGCTTTTTCAACTCTCATGCAGTACATGAGCGTGAGCCATGGATATAGCACTATAGGTGGAATAAAATATGATGGTGATCGGTTGTGAGGAGAAGACAAAAAGGAGAAAGTCTCACATCAACTAGGCAAATTAATGGGTTATGGAGATGCCAACAATCGATATCAACGCGAGTGAGTAGGGATAGCCATGCAATGGATGCACTAGAGCCATAAGTGTATGAAAGCTCAAAATAAAACTAAGTGGGTGTGCATCCAACTCACTTGCTCACGAAGACCTAGGGCAATTTGAAGAAGCCCATTGATGACCCATAAGTATAGGAGATCTATCATAGTCCTTTTGATAAGTAAGAGTGTCGAACCCAACGAGTAGCAGAAGGAAATGACAAGCGGTTTTCAGCAAGGAATTCTCTGCCAGCACTGAAATTATCTGTAACAGATAGTTGTGTGATAAGATAGTTCGTAACGGGTAACATGTAACAAAGTAAATAAGGTGGAGCAAGGTGACCCAATCCTATTTGTAGCAAAGGAAAAGCCAAGACAAACTCTTATATAAAGCAAAGTGCTCCCGAGGACACATGGGAATTACTGTCGAGCTAGTTTTCATCATGCTAATATGATTCGCGTTCGTTACTTTGATAATTTGATATGTGTGTGGACCGGTGCTTGGGTGCTGCCCTTCCTTGGAAAAGCCTCCAACTTATGATTAACCCCTCTCGCAAGCATCCGCAACTACAAAAGAAGAATTAAGATAAATCTAACCATAGCATGAAACATATGGATCAAAATCAGCCCCTTACGAAGCAACGCATAAACTAGGGTTTAAGCTTCTATCACTCTAGCAACCCATCATCTACTTATTACTTACCAATGCCTTCCGCTAGGCCCAAATCATGGTGAAGTGTCATGTAGACGATGTTCACATAACACCACTAGAGGAGAGACAACATACATCTCATCAAAATATCGAACGAATACCAAATTAACATGATTACTTATAACAAGACTTCTCCCATGTACTCAGGAACAAATGTAACTACTCACAAAGAATATTCATGTTCATAATCAGAGGAGTATTAATTATCATTAAGGATCTGAACATATGGTCTTCCACAAAATAAACCAACTAGCATCAACTACAAGGAGTAATCAACACTACTAGCAACCCACAAGTACCAATATGAGGTATTGAGACAAAGATTGGATACAAGAGATGACTAGGGTTTGAGAGTAGATGGAGCTGGTGAAGATGTTGATGGAGATTGACCCCCTCTTGATGAGAGGATCGTTGGTGATGATGATGGCCTCAATTTCCCCCTTCGGGAGGGAAGTTTCCCCGGCAAAACAGCTTCGTCGAAGCCCTAGATTGGTTCTGGCCAAGTTCCTCCTCGAGACGGCGACGCTTCATCCCGAAAGCTTCCTATTGATTTTTTCCAGGTCAAAACACACCATATAGCAGAAGATGGGCATCGGGAGCCTGCCAGGTGGCCCACAGGCAGGGGGTGCGCCACCACACTTGTAGATGGCTGGTGGTCCCCCTTTGGTACTTTCTTCGCCCAATATTTTTTATATTTTCCAAAATAATTCTCCATGATGTTTCAGGACTTTTGGAGTTGTGCAGAATAGGTCTCTAATATTTGCTCCTTTTCCAGTCCAGAACTCCAGCTGCCGGCATTCTCCCTCTTCATGTAAACCTTATAAAATAAGAGAGAAAAGGCATAAAAATTGTGATATAATGTGTATTAACAGCCCATAATGCAATAAATATCAATATAAAATAATGATTCAAAATGGGCTTATCAACTCCCCGTCAAGCGAGAGCCAATATCGAAAAATATGTCCACATGTTTAGAGATAGAGGTGTCGATAAAATGAACTACAGACATGAGGGCATCATGATCAACTTTAGAACAGCAACATATATTGTCTTATAATTTCTTATGCTAAAGTAACAATTCATTCACAAGGCAAAGTATGAATAAGAAACTTCATTAAAAACTAACAAACTATGATCTCAGTCATTGAAACAATTGCAATTTATCATAACATCGGAAAGAGTCAATATAAGAGCTTTTCAGCAAATCCACATACTCAACTATCATTTAGTCTTTCACAATTGCTAACACTCACGCGATACTTATGGGTACAAAGTTTCAATCGGACATAGAGAAAGATAGGGGCTTATAGTTTCGCCTCCCAACCTTTTACCTCAAGGGTAATGTCAACTATAATACTTTATGATAACCTACATTTGAGTGGATATATATATATATATATCTAGATCTCTCCAACACATAGTGCTTGCCAAAAGAAAAGGTGTAAAAAGGAAAGTTGAAGATCACCATGACTCTCGTATAAGGGAAGAAGATAAAAGTAAAAGATAGGCCCTTCGCAGAGGGAAGCATAGGTTGTCATGCGCTTTTATGGTTGGATGCACAAAATCTTAATGCAAAAGAACGTCACTTTTATTCCCGCTTGTGATAAAGAACTTTATTATGCAGTCCGTCGTTTTATTTCTTCCATATCACAAGTTCGTATAAAGCTTATTTTCTTCACACTAACATATCATGCATATTTAGAGAGCAATTTTTATTGCTTGCACCAATGACAACTTACTTGAAGGATCATACTCAATCTGGAGGTAGGTATGGTGGACTCTCATGGCAAAACTGGTTTAAGGGATGTTTGGAAGCACAATTAGTATCTCTACTTGGTGCAAAGAATTTGGCTAGCATGAGAGGGAAAGGCAAGCTCAACGTGTTGTAGGATCCATGAAAATATAACTTCTATTCAGATATAAGCAAACATAACTCACTATGTTGTCTTCCTTTTCCAGCATCAACTTTTTAGCATGTCATATTTTAATGAGTGCTCACACTTAAAAACGATGTCCAAGATACTATATTTATATATGAAGCCTATATTGCTTTATTACTTCATATTACTTGCAACAATGACCAAAACTATATTTGTAAACTCTCAACAAATTTTATCCATGATACTCTTTATACGTGAAGTCATTACTCTCCATATGATCATTATATGATATTTTTATTTCTTTATTTTCTTTAGTTTCCTCAAGATCATAGCAATATAGCAAAGCCCTCAACTCAAAACTACTCTTTATTATATATAACTCACGGACTCGTTTACATAGATAGATCTTGGAAGAAAACTCAAAGCTAGATATACTAAAACTTTATTCTACTAGATCAAGATATAACCAAAAGGATCAAACTAAGAAAAACGATACAGGTAAAGGTGTGATGGTGATTGATATCAGGGCACCTCCCCCAAACTTGGTAGTTGCCAATGGGAGTGCCCATACCCATGTATTTATGTCACTTTCTTCGAAGGTGGTGATGTGATATCTTGGTGATGATGCCCCTTAGGATGCGATTCTCTTCCTCGAGCTTATTATTTTGCTGCTTAAGATCCATTACTTCCTCGCAAAGTTTACCCGTGACGGCTAGAGCTCCAATCACCCATGGATGTTTCATAGCCGCGGGAGAAAAAGAAACACTCTTTTTCATATTTTCATAAGAGAGAAATCTAGCATTGGGAGGAATGACCGAATTTGGTATTGTTGAGCTCTGAAGTTCCTCTAGCATGAATCCAGTTTGAAGACGAGAGGTACCTTCTTGATCCTCCTCCACGGCATCCACCCTTTTCAAGTCAGCCTCCATCTCTTCCTCCATTGATTTCCCGAAGTGGTTAGCTTCGCTGTATGCTCTTGGGCCCGGTGTCGGTGAGTTACATGACTCTCCCCGACCAACTCTTGTGAAGACATCTTGCTCTAAATATGCTGCAGAAACATCTCAAAACAAAAACAGGAGATATTGCCGTGGTGCGGTGGTCAAAACCTCTGGGAGATTATATAATGATTTTTTACCGACCAAAAGAAGTACTGTGCAAGAAAATGGAGTCCAGAGGGCACACTAGGTGGCAACAAGGCAGGGGGCACGTCCAGGGAGGTAGGGCGCACCCTACACCCTTGTGGTCTCCCCATGCGTCTTTCGGACTACTTTTAATTTTCCCAATTTTTTAATTATTCCAAAACGGAGAAAAATTACCACTGGAAACATTTTGGAGTTGGTTTACTTACCGTACCACGTAGCTATTCCTTATCGGAGTCTGAAACGTTCTGGAAAATATCCTTATGTACGCCTATGATGTTATGGTATTAATAATATCGGTCCCAACATTTATGGGAGTACCTGAGATATAATGTTTGATTCTTTGACCGTTTACCACCTTCGAATTTGTGCCTTCGGCATTGTTGATCTTGATCGCACCAGAACGATAGACCTCCTCGATAATGTAAGGACCTTCCCATTTAGAAAGAATTTTTCCTGCAAAAAATCTTAAACGAGAGTTGTATAGCAAAACATGATCACCTATATTAAACTCACGCTTTTGTATCCTCTTGTCATGCCATCTTTTAACCTTTTATTTAAACAACCTGGCATTCTCATAGGCTTGGGTTCTCCATTCATCAAGTGAGCTAACGTCGAATAACCTCTTCTTGCCGGCAAGTTTAAAATAATAATCGAGCTCTTTGATTGCCCAATAAGCTTTATGTTCTAGTTCGAGAGGTAAGTGACATGCTTTCGCATAAACCATTTTATACGGAGACATAGCCATAGGGTTCTTATAAGCAGTTCTATAAGCCCATAATGCATCATCAAGTTTCTTAGACCAATTTTTTCTGGATCTATTAACAGTCTTTTGCAAAATCAATTTAATCTCTGTATTTCTCAATCCTACTTGACCACTAGACTGAGGATGATATGGGGATGCAATTATATGGTTAACATCATATTTAGCAAGCATTTTACGGAAAGCACCATGAATAAAATGTGAATCACCATCAGTCATTAAATATCTAGGGAGTCCAAACCTCGGAAAAATAACTTCTTTAAGCATCTTAATAGAAGTGTTATGATCAGCACTACTAGTTGGAATAGCTTCTACCCACTTAGTAACATAATCAACAGCAACTAAAATATGTATATACCCATTAGAGGAAGGAAAAAGGTCCCATATAATCAAAGCCCCAAACATCAAATGGTTCAATAACAGGTGAATAATTCATAGGCATTTCATAACGACTACTAATATTGCCAATTATCTGGCATTCATCACAAGACAAGACAAACTTACGAGCATCCTTGAAGAGAGTAGGCCAATAAAAACCAGATTGCAATACCTTATGTGTAGTTCTATCTCCAGCGTGGTGTCCTCCATAGGCCTCGGAATGGCACTTGCATAGGATCTGTTCATGTTCATGCTCAGGTACGCAATGTCTAATAGCACCATCTACTCCTTCTTTTTAAAGGTGTGGGTCATCCCAAAAGTAATGTCTTAAATCATAGAAAAACGTTTTCTTTTGCTCGTATGTGAAACTAGGTGGTATAAATTTAGCAACAATGTAATTAGCATAATAAGCATACCATGGAGTAATACGAGAAACATTTATGCCAACTAATTGTTCATCAGGAAAGCTATCATCAATAGGCAGTGGGTCATCAAGAACATTTTATAACCTAGACAAGTTGTCTGCAACGGGGTTCTCAGCTCCCTTTCTATCAAGAATATGTAAATCAAATTCTTGCAGCAAGAGAACCCATCTAATAAGTCTAGGTTTAGCATCTTTCTTTTCCATAAGATATTTAATAGAAGCATGATCAGTGTGAACAGTTACTTTGGAATCAACAATATAAGATATGAACTTATCACAAGCGAATACAACTGCTAAAAATTCTTTTTCAGTAGTAGCATAATTTTTGTGGGCACTGTCTAGAGTTTTACTAGCATAATGAAATAACATTCAATTTCTTATCAACTCTTTGCCCTAGAACAACACCAACAACATAATCACTAGCATCACACATAATTTCAAAGGGTAAATTCCAATCAAGTTGCTAAACAATAGGTGCAAAAATCAAGGCTTTCTTAAGTATTTCAAATGCTTCTATACAATCATCATCAAAAACAAAAGGAACATCTTTTTGCAAGAGATTAGTGAGAGGCCTAGAAATTTTATAGAAGTCTTTAATAAACCTCCTATAGAAACCAGCGTGACCAAGGAAACTTCTTATACCTTTGATATCTTTAGGACACGACATCTTTTCAATAGCATCTACTTTAGCTTTATCAACTTCAATACCTTTTTTAGAAATTTTATGCCCCAAGATAGTGCCTTCATTAACCATAAAGTGGCACTTCTCCCAATTCAAAACAAGATTAGTTTATTCACACATCTACGAAACTCGATCAAGGTTTCTTAAGCAATCAACAAAAGAAGTTCTGTAAACAGAGAAATCATCCATGAAAAGCTCAACAATCTTTTCCCAAAAATCAGAGAATATAGCAGTCATGCATCTTTGAAAGGTAGCAGGTGCATTGCATAAACCAAAAGGCATACATCTATAAGCAAAAGTACCAAAATGGCACGTAAAAGTGGTCTTTTCTTGGTCCTCTTTTGACACAGATATTTGAGA
Source organism: Triticum urartu (assembly GCF_003073215.2). Taxonomy (NCBI): domain Eukaryota; kingdom Viridiplantae; phylum Streptophyta; class Magnoliopsida; order Poales; family Poaceae; genus Triticum; species Triticum urartu. The sequence goes on along the minus strand of NC_053023.1, from coordinate 502,873,488 downwards.
GAAACCAGAATAACCATTTGGAACGCAAAAATGTGTATGTTTAGATAGTCTTTGTAGCATTTGATCAATAAATGGTAGAGTGTAATGATCTTTTCTAGAAGCTTTATTCAATTTACGAAAATCAATTACCATTCTATAACCTTTAACAATTCTTTGTGGAATCAATTCATTCTTATCATTAGGAACAATAGTAATACCTCCCTTCTTAGGGACACAATGAACATGACTTACCCATCTATTATCAGCAATAGGATAAATTATACCTGCCTCCAGAAGCTTTAATATTTCATTTCTTACCACTTCTTTCATCTTAGGATTTAACTGTCGTTGATGATCAACAACTGGTTTAGCATCAGGCTCCAAATTAATTTTTTTGCTGACATATAGTGGGACTAATGCCCTTAAGATCATCAAGAGTATATCCAATAGTGGCACGGTGCTTCTTCAGAGTTTTCAATAATGTCTTTTCTTCATGCTCTGAAAGGTTAGCACTAATAATAACAAGATATATCTTCTTTCAATCAAGATAAGCATATTTCAAAGTATCAGGTAATTGTTTAAGCTCAAACACGGGATCACCCTTGGGTGGAGGAGGATCCCCAAGGATTTCAACAGGCAAATTGTGTTTCAAAACAAGCCCTTGATTAAAGAATATTTCATCTAATTCCTTTCTTTCACCCATAAACATATCATTTTCATGGTCTAGCAAATATTGTTCTAAAGGATCAGTAAGAGGCACGTCAATAGAAGCAAGACCAATAATTTCATCCTTACTAGGTAGTTCTTTATCATGGGGTTGTCTATGAAATTTAGAGAAATTACAATCATGAGACATATCCCCAAAACTTATAGTAACAATTTCTTTCTCACAGTCTATCTTAGCATTAACAGTATTCAAGAAAGGTCTACCAAATATTATGGGACAAAAATCATCTTGTGGGGAAGCAAGAACAACAAAATCAGTAGGGTATTTTATTTTCCCACACAAGACTTCAATTGGTGGTACAGTATCTCTATTGGCAAGCTTAGTAGTAACATCAATATCTTCTATCTCAGCAGGTGCAATATCATTCATAATTTCTTGATATAAAGTAAAAGGAATTGCACTCACACTAGCACCCACATCACATAAGCCATGATAAAAATGATCTCCTATTTTAACAAAAACAATGGGTCTATGTTTATCTTTAATATTGGGTTTAGCAATCCTAGCAGCTTCATCATAGAAATAAATAACATGCCCATCAATATTATCAACTAAGAGAACTTTAACCATAGCAATACTAGGTTCAACTTTAATTTGTTCAGGGGGTGTAGGTGTTCTAGTGTAACTCTTACAAGCCACAATTGAAGCTTTGGCATGTTCCCTTATTCTAACAGGGAAAGGTGGTTTCTCAATATAAGCAGTAGGAACAATAGGATCAACATTATAAGTAATAGTTTCTTCTTCAACTTTAATAGGTTCTACTACTTTTACTTCAATGGGAGGATGATATTTGAACCACTTCTCCTTAGGGAGATCAACATGAGTAGAAAGAGATTCACAGAAAGAAGCTACTATCTCAGAGTCAAGTCCATATTTAGTGCTAAAATCACGAGAAACATCAGTATCCACAAAAGATTTAACATAATCAAACTTAAGGTTTATACCTGACACCTAACCTTCGTCGAGTTCCCAATCTTCAAAGTTGCATTTAATTCTTTCCAATAAATCCCATTTGAGTTCAATAGTATTCTTCATAAAATAACCAGTACAAGAAGTATCGAGCATGGATTGATCATTACGAGAAAGCCGAGCATAAAAATTCTGAATAATAATTTCTCTTGAGAGCTCATGATTGGGGCATGAATATAACATTGACTTAAGCCTCCCCCAAGCTTGAGCGGTACTTTCTCCTTCACGGGGCCAAAAATTATATATATAGTTCCGATCACGATGAACCAGATGCATAGGATAAAACTTTGGGATAATTAATTTGGTGCCCTTAGTTGTGTCCCACTCGGCAGGTTTACCCCTAGTTTTCGAAAACACTTGTTCCTGCCCAAAGCACTTTGCTCCTCTTATGCTTTTTCCCTTTGACCGTTTGACCATCACTTTGAAAACTTCATAAAAAATTCATACTAACTCAGAAAAATTCAAATAAGATATCAAAATATTTAGAAAAGCATCATCTATATGTGCATGTCATTTGCATTCATGAAAAAAGTCTTGGCTGGTCCCCATATCAGTTTTAGCTCATATCATCTTAGCATGAACAGTAAAATCCTAAAACTTCTAAAAATTCTAAAAAAAATTGGTGCCAAACTTTGACCAGTGTTTTGAGTGATTGCCAAGTTTCATAAGGGAATGACATTCGTGGAAGTCGTGGTAAGAAAATGAAATTTTGGAGCATTTATTTTTGTTTTTTGCCACGACTTCCACGAATGTCATTCCCTTATGAAACTTGGCAAGCACTCAAAACATTGATCAAAGTTTTCCACCAAATTTTATTAGAATTTTTAGAATTTTTTTAGATTTTACTATTCATGCAAAGATGATATGAGCTAAAACTGAAATGGGGACTACCAACACTTTTTCATGAATGCAAATGACATCCACATATAGGTGATGCTTTTCTGAACATTTTGATATCTTATTTGAATTTTTCTGAGTTAGTATGAATTTTTTATGAAGTTTTCAAAGTGATGGTCAAACGGTCAAAGGGAAAAATCATAAGAGGAGAAAAGTGGTTTGGGCAGGAACAATTGTTTTCAGGAAATAGGGGTAAACCTGCCGAGTGTGACCCAACTAGGGGCATAAAATCAATTATCCCTAAAACTTTTGATGAAATTCCAATTTCAATCGGTTGTAGTTCCAAGATCCAATATTATCACATAGCCTATACCATGTCAATGCATTTCCCTTCAAAGATAAAGGGAAGATCTTCTTCTTTAAATCATCCTCGGGCAAACCTGCAAGCTTAAATAATCCGCAAACTTCATCCACATAGATTAGATGCATATCAGGATGTGAAATTCCATCTCCTACATAAGGATTAGCCAGTAGTTTCTCTATCATACCCGAAGGAATTTCGTAATAAATAATTTCAGTAGGTGCAGTAGGTTCAGGAGCAACTCTTTGCTCTTCCGGTCGAGGTGAAGATACCCCGAAGAAGCCCCTCAAAGGATTATTTTCCATAGTAACAAGTGACAGTAAATTTCAGCACACTATATAGATGTTTCCTTACCAAATTCCACTCACCAAAGGCGCTTCACTCCCCAGCAATGGCACCAGAAAAGAGTCTTGATGACCCACAAGTATAGGGAATCTATCATAGTCCTTTCGATAAATAAGAGTGTTGAACCCAGCAAGGAGCAGAAGGAAATGACAAGCGGTTTTCAGCAAGGTATTCTCTGCAAGCACTGAAATTATCGGTAACAGATAGTTGTGTGATAAGATAATTCGTAACAGGTAACAAGTAACAAAAGTAAATAAGGTGCAGCATGGTGGCCCAATCCTTTTTGTAGCAAAGGACAAGCTTGGACAAACTCTTATATAAAGCAAAGCGCTCCCGAGGACACATGGGAATTACTATCAAGCTAGTTTTCATCATGCTTATATGATTCGCGTTCGTTACTTTGATAATTTGATATGTGGGTGGACCGGTGCTTGAAGTTGACGAAGCGCCACACCAGGCTTGCCAGGCCTGGGGAAACCTCATGGATGAAGGCACGCATCGGTGTTGCCACCACCAGGCATGCATAGAGGAGGATCTGCACAAGTTGTACGCCATGTCGGAGGAGTCGGAGAGGCCAGCAGAGAAGGACTCGACGACGGTTGCGGCATCAATCAGCACGGAGCCGATGTCGCCTGCAGTTGTCGGAGTAGACGAAGTGGTCGGGGTAGATGACGACGATGCTGGCGATGGGCCGATGCTGGACGAAGACGAAGGAGGTGGACGGGCGGCGGCAGCTACGTGGGTAGCGGCGGCGGCCAAAGAAGAGCGGCGGCGGTGGCCTGACAGCGGCGACGGCTAGGTTAGGAGCGCGGCGGCGGTGCTCGAAGTAGGGAGGTGGATGGTGGCGTTGAGGTGGAGCGATGCATACCACGGGAAGTCAACGCGCGTGGACGACAAAGTGGACAGTGGGCCGCTGCGCTACGACCCGAAGGGGCGACGCAGCGGCGGCGGGCAGGTTGGGTTGACGGCGGGAAGACCTCGGGGCGGCGGCAGGGACCGCGGGCCGCGGCACGATAGGCCGAAGGGGCGGCGTGGCAGAGGAGCGCGGGTCGGTGCAACCGTGGGGACGGCCTCTGGACGGCGGCGTGGACCGCGTGCCACGCTCGCTACGGCCCGATGGGGCGACACAGTGGCGGCGCGAGGGTCGGTGCCGCCACGGGGACGACCTGGAGCGGACAGCCTCTAGGAGGCGGTGGACCACAGGTCGCGGTACTGCAGCCCGAAGGGGCGACGTAGCGGTGACGCGGGTCGGTGCAGCTGGGAGAAGAACCACGGGGCGGCGGCGCTGCGGCCCGACAGGGCGACGCAGTGGCAGCCCATTGCTCGATCGGTAGAGGGGCGCGCTGAACTCGGTACGTTCTTCACGGGGCCTGTGCAGGCGCGCGCAACCGACGAGCCAGGTCAGTCGCACAGCGTAGATGAGGCGGATCACGGCGGCGGGTGAGTGATCAATCCGATCGCGCGCGAGGTCGGGGACGCCGCTCGGTGGAGGGGCTGTGGCAGCGGAGTCCGAGATGAAGCCGGCGGCGGCGGGCGGCAGGGCGGCTATGATTGGCCGCCAAATGGCGCGAGGCCGCCGAGTCGGGGTGATACAGGAGTCCCAGTCGGAGCAGGGCGGTGACGACCGGTGTAGATCGACGGGTGGGCCATCGCCCAAACAGCGGCGGTGAAGGGCCGCCGCATGACGCAAGGCCACCGGGTCGGGGCGACCGGCGGGCCGATGCAAGGACGCCACGCGAGGCCGCCGGGTCGGGGCGACTGACGGGCAGACGCGCGGACGACGTGCGAGGCCGCCAGGTCGGTCAAGAAGCCGGCCGATCGCGTCATTGTTGGAGTAGAGGTGTACGGGGTCGACGGCGGCGGTGGGCGACGCAAACCGGATCACATGAACTGGAGAACCAAAAAGGAGACGCCGATCAAAGGGACCGGCGAGAGAGAGAAAACCCGGATCAAAGGATCGGGAAAAAAGACTCTCTAGGGCAGCCGGCCAACACAACCGGCGAACGAACCCTAGGTACGGGCGGCGCGGCCCTCGGCGGTGGTCATGGAGGCCGACCGCCCCAGGGGCGGCGCACGGTTGCGGAAGCGGCGGCGGCTAGGGTTTGGATCATGATTAGGCTAATACCATGTTAGAAGGGATAGAGAGGTTTGGTGGAATTGTTCGTTGTATTGCTTGAGCCTCGTGGGCATATATATAGGAGTACATGATCTACTTGGAGTACAAGGCAAGCCAGAATATTTCCTAGTCTAACCTATGTTTCCTAATACAATCACGTTACTCAACACTGCCTTTCCTTGGACAGGCCTCCCACTTATGATTAACCCCTCTCCCAAGCATCCGCAACTACGAAAGAAGAATTAAGATAAATCTAACCATAGCATGAAACATATGCATCCAAATCAGCCCCTTACAAAGCAACACATAAACTAGGGTTTAAGCTTCTATCACTCTAGCAACCCATCATCTACTTATTACTTCCCAATGCCTTCCCCTAGGCCCAAATCATAGTGAAGTGTCATGTAGTCGACGTTCACATAACACCACTAGAGGAGAGACAACATACATCTCATCAAAATATCGAACGAATACCAAATTCACATGATTACTTATAACAAGACTTCTCCCATGTCCTCAGGAACAAACGTGACTTCTCACAAAGCATATTCATGTTCATAATCATAGGAGTATTAATTATCATTAAGGATCTGAACATATGATCTCCCACCAAATAAACCAATTAGCATCAACTACAAGGAGTAATCAACACTACTAGCAACCCACAGGTACCAATCTGAGGTGTTGAGACAAAGATTGGATACAAGAGATGAACTAGGGTTTGAGAGGAGATGGTGCTGGTGAAGATGTTGATGGAGATTGACCCCCTCTCGTTGAGAGGACCGTTGGTGATGATTATGGCTTCGATTTCCCCCTCCAGGAGGGAAGTTTCCCCGGCAGAAGAGCTCCACTGAAGCCCTAAATTGGTTCTGCCCAAGTTCCATCTTGAGATGGCGATGCTTCGTCCCGAAAGCTTCCTCTTGATTTTTTTCTAGGTCAAAACACACCATATAGCAGAAGATGGCCATCGGGGGCTTGCCAGGTGGCCCACAAGGCCCTTATGGATGGCTGGTGGCTCCCCTCTGGTACGTTCTTCGCCCAATTTTTTTTATATATTCTAAAATAATTCTCTGTGAAGTTTCGGGCCTTTTGGAGTTGTGCAGAATATGTCGCTAATATTTGCTCCTTTTCTAGTGCAAAATTCCATCTGCCGGCATTCTGCCTCTTCATGTAAACCTTATAAAATAAGAGAGAAAAGGCATAAGTATTGTGATATAATGTGTAATAAAAGCCCATAATGCAATAAATATCAATATAAAAGCATGATGCAAAATGGACGTATCACCCATCATTGGAATATACAAGCCAAGTTCTATAATGGGAATTCCCACTAGTATATGAAAGGTATATAATAGGAGACTCTCTATCATGGAGAACATGGTGCTTCTTTTAATCACAAGTGTGGAAAAGGATAGTCACATTGTCCCTTCTCTCTTTTTCTCTCCATTTTTTATTTTTGGCTCTTTTTTTATTTTGGGCTCTTTGGCCTCTTTTTATTTTTCTATGTCCGGAGTCTCATCCTGACTTGTGAGGGAATAATAGCCTCCTTCATCCTTTCCTCACATGGGACAATGCTCTAATACTGATGATCATCACACTTTTATTTACTTACAACTCAAGAATTACAACTAGATACTAGAACAAAATATGACTCTATATGAATGCCACTGGCGGTGTATCGGGATGTGCAATGATCTAGCATGACATGTATAGAAAATATGAATGGTGGCCAAGCCTCAAATACTATGTCAACTATATGATCATGCAAAGCAATATGACAATGATGGTGCGTGTCATAAAATGGAACGGTGGAAGTTGCATGGCAACATATCTCGGAATGGCTATGGAAATGCCATAATAGGTAGGTATGGTGGCTTTTTTGAGGAAGGTATATGGTGGGATTAATGCACCGGTGAAAGTTGCGCGATACTATAGAGGCTAGCAATGGTGGAAGAGTAAGAGTGTGTATGATCCATGGACTCAACATTAGTCATAAAGAACTCACATACTTATTGCAAAATTTATTAGCCCTCGAAACAAAGTACTAATACGCATGATCCTAGGGGGATAGATTGGTAGGAAAAGACCATCGCTCGTCCCCGACCGCCACTCATAAGGAAGACAATAAAAAATAAAGCATGCTCCAACTTCATCACATAACTAGAGACCATACGCGCATGCTTCGGGAATCACAAACCTTAACACAAATATTCTTACTAATCCACAATTACTCTCTAGCATGACTCTAATATCACCATCTTTATATCTCAAAACAGATGCAAACAATCAAACTTCTCATATATTCAATGATCTTCATGAAAGTTTTTATTATATCCCTCTTGAATACCCGTCATATTAGGACTAAGTTCATAACCTAAGAAAATTACCATACTGTTTATAAGACTAACAAAATAATATAAGTGAAGCATGAGAGTTCATCAATTTCTTCAAAATAAAACCACTGTCGTGCTCTAAAAAGATATAAGTGAAGTACTAGAGCAACTACCTGGCTCAAAAGATTTAAGTGAAGCACATAGAGTATTCTAATAAATTCATGATTAATGTGTGTCCATCTCAAAAGGTGTGTACAACAAGGGTGATTGTGGCAAACTAAAAATCAAAGACTCATATAATATAAGACGCTCCAAGCAAAACACGATCATGTGGTGAATAAAAATATTACCTCAAGTAATTTACTGATGGATCATAGACGAAAGAGGGGATGCCATCCGGGGCGTCCCAATGCTTAGATGCTTGGTAGTCCTTGAATATTTCCTTGGGGTGCCTTGGGCATCCCCAAGCTTAGGCTCCTGCCACTCCTTATTCCATAGTCCATCGAAACTTCACCCAAAACTTGAAAACTTCACAACACAAAACTCAACAGAAAACTTGTGAGATCCGTTAGTGAAACAAAGCAAATAACCATTTTTAGGTACTGTTGTAAACTCATTTCAATCTTATATTGGTGTTATGTCTACTGTATTCTAACTTCTCCATATTTCATACCCCCCGATAGTACCCATAGATTCATCAAAATAAGCAAACAACACAATGAAAACAAAATCTATCGAAAACAGAACAGTCTGTAGTAATCTGGACATTGGCCAAAATTCTGAATAATTAGGACAACGTAGGCAATTTGTATATCAATCTTGCATAAAAATCGATAAAAACACTTTTTGTGAATTTACAAAATTCCATATGTGAGCACAAAAGTTTCTGTTTGTTTACATAATCAAATCAACTATCACCCAAATCATCCCAAAGGTCTTACATGGCTTCAAAACAAGTTAAAACACTAAAACACAACCATAACAGAAGTTTTAATTCTGTATTTATTGAAAAATAGAATCATAAACATAAAAATAACAATTGGGTTGCCTCCCAACAAGCGCTATTTTTTTATGCTCCTAGCTAGGCATAATGCAAATATCTAGGTATTGTCATCTTTGGTATTCAATTCTTCAATTGCAAATCCAAACTTCCTAGAGTTTTCATAAGATTTTTCGATGAGTACACTCCTGGGTAGGAAATCAAGAAATTCATTTGTAAAGGTAGGTTCCTTAATTGTATTGATAAAACTAGGGCAAATACTTATCATCTTGGGATCTTCGTTCTCTTTGCTAGATGACCCACCCTTATTTTTAGGAACATAGATAAACTTGGTATTTTTATTGGGGGGGGGGAATTTTGGAGGAGTCTTGATAGAAGAAAAGCAGAACCCAAATTGGTAATAATATCCTCTATTTTATCGATTCTAGCAGAACCTTGTTCTACCCTCTCATCAATTATGGGCTCTTTCTCTTTTATGGGTTTTAAAGTGATTCCCACCTTTGATCCAATCCGAGTAATATGATTATGAATCTTTTATCCAAATTTTCAATATGTTCTATGGTGGAGATTTTATTCTCAATAATATCAAGCCTTTTCATCACATGTTCCAGAGTTAAGACTGTTTCATTAATCATGATTGGCGGTGAGCCCACCAAATTTCCCATAGCATTAAAAGCATCCATAGGGTGACTACCTAAGAAATTACCTCCAGTAATAGTATCCAACACAAATTTGTACCAAGTAATAACGCCCACATAAAAATTTCCAAGAAGAACTGTAGTGGATTGCTTACGACTAGATCTATTCTAAGCACCACAAATTCTATACCAAGCATCTTTTAAATTCTCGCCTCCCCTTTGTTTAAAATTAAGAACCTCACTTCTGATGGTATCGGCAATGATAGAAGGACTAGGCATGATAGCAAAATAAATGATCTAGTACACAAGCAAACGAAAAGACGAAGAAAAAGAAGGCGAATAAAAAGGAAAATATTTTTGTGTTTTTCTGAAAATGTTTTAGAAGTGGGGGAGAGGAAAACAAGAGGAAAATGGCGAATAATGTAAATGCAAGAGATGAGAGTATATGATAGGTACTTGGTAGGCTTGATGTAGAACATCCCCGGCAATGGTGCCATAAATTCTTCCCGCTACTTCTTGAGCTTGCGTTGGTTTTTCCCTTAAAGAGGAAAGGTTGATGCAACAAGGTAGAGATAAGTATTTCCCTCAGTTAAGAACCTAGGTATCAATCCAGCAGGAGGAACACACAAGTCTCCAATGATAGCACCTGCACAAACAAACAAATACTTGCACCCAACGCGATAAAGGGGTTGTCAATCCCTTCAGTTTACTTTCAAGGATGAGATCTCATAGTGACAGGTATAAAAGATAAATAAAAGGTGCGAAATAAAGTAAAGGTAAATAAATTGCAGCAAGGTATTTTTTGTTTTTTGGTTTTATAGATCTGAAAATAATATGGTAAAAGTATACCTGGGGGCATAGTTTCCACTAGAGGCTTCTCTCTTGAAAGAACGCATACGGTGGGTGAACAAGTTCATAGAAAAGCGAATAATCATGACGATATCTAACGCAGTGATCATGAATATAGGCATGACATCCGTGACAAGTAGACCGAAACAATTCTGCATCTACTTCTATTACTCCAACATCAACCGCTATCCAACATGCATCTAGTGTATTAAGTTAACAAGAACGGAGTAACAACTTAAGCAAGATGACATGATGTAGAGGGATAGATCCAATCAATATGGTAAAAACCTATCTTTTAATCCCTAATGGAAACAATAAAAATATGTGCCTCGCTACCCCTTCTGTCACTGGGTGAGGACACCGGAAGATTGAACCCATCACAAAGCACCTCTCCCATTACAAGAAAAATCAATCTAGTTGGCCAAACCAAATCAATAGATCAGAGAGAAATACAAAGCTATCGTAATCATGCATAAAAGAGTTCAGAGAAGACTCAAATAATATTCATAGATAATATGATCATAAACTCATAATCATCGGATCTCAACAAACACACCGCCAATGAAGATTACATCGAATCGATCTCCAAGAACATCGAGGAGAACATTGTATTGAAGAGCCAAGCGAAAGAAGAAGCCATCTAGCTACTAGCTATGGACCTGTATACTGTGGTAAACTACTCACATCATCGGAAGGCATCAAAGTTGGTGTGGAAGCCCTTCATGATCGAATCCCCTCCGGCAAAGTACCGAAAAAGGCTCCAAGATGAGATCTCACGAGGATAGAAGCTTGCGGTGGCAGAAAAGTATTTTTGGTGTGCCTGCTGGTATATGGGGAATATTTGGGTATTTATAGAGCTGGAATTAGGGTTAGGGGAGTCCCGAGGGGCCAACAAGCCCTTGGGGGGCGCCCTCCTGGCGTGTGGCCACCTCATGGCTCCTCTGGCCTCTTCCCGAAGTTTCGTTGTTGTCTTCTGGTCGAAGAAAAATCACCAAAAAGTTATGTTCCATTTGGACTCCGTTTGGTATTGACATTCTTTAAAAAACAAAAACAAGGGAAAACAACAACTGGCACTGGGCACTAGGTTAATAGGTTAGTCTCAAAAAATGATATAAAATACCATAATAATGCATATAATCATCCAAGATGGATAATATAATAGCATGGAACAACCAAAATTATAGATACGTTGGAGAAGTATCACGGAGCACAGCCAACCAAGGTGGTTGGTGATGCGGGGTGATGCAGAAGCGATGGCGGCGGTGGGTGTAGCGATCTGACCTCAAACAGTCAAATCTCTGTGCATAAGTGTCATCCCTGGATCGGTAATGCTGACACAGACAGTACTTCGAAGGATTTATAACAGAGTAGCAATCACACTCTTATTACATTGAATGTCTCAAAAGAGAACTTATTATAATAATATGGCTTAAGGCCATCTAATAAGATAACAACGGAAGGCTTGGAAGACAAAATGAGTCCATCAACTCCAACGGCACAGCAGAGTGCACGACAAACGACCTAGCGCACCTTACTCTTTGTATGAAAAGTCTGCAACATGATATGTTGCAGCCCAAAAGGGGTCAACACATGGAATATGCTGGCAAGATAACACAATAGAGCAATGAACAAATAAATACTATCACTACATGCATATATGGCTGGTGGAGGCTCTATGGTTATAAAGTTTTTGTGAAAAGCCAATTTTTCCCTACAACAAAGGAATATATTTTATTTAACTATCATGGTAGTTGATAAACATTGAGAATGGTAACCCCATCTCAATCCCAATTAAACAGTAATTAACAACCCAACAAATTAATTTAGAGTGTTGAGATCAACATGACAATCCAAGAACCAGATACTCAAGATGTCCATAACCGAGGACACGGCTAACCATGATTAGTTTGTACACTCTACAGAGGTTTGCGCACTTTTCCCCACAAGACTCGATCTCCTCCATTGGTTTTCTCGCACTACAGGGTGTTTGAGAAACGGATGACCGAGACACAGTCTTTTATAAACATTAATTCTTTACTCTGGGTGGACAGTTACACCTACTTTCCCCTACATCTGCTAGCCCACCACTGAAAGAGGTCATGCAACATACTCAACTATGCTAGAGCCCATAATAGCTTGTGGCTGCACATGGAAGTTTCTAGCATGAATAATCTTATGATCCCTTTGAGCATGGGTGGCGAACCAAAAGACAACACTGGTATATCCCTAGGTGCCTGCAACCAATCCACCCATATGTGTATTTGAGTAGCCACCTTAAGTTAGCCATTAATTAACAATCTCACATCTGTCATGGATCACTCAAACCAAACCACATCTATGAGCATAGCATAGCAGTTTAAGCATAACGTAGAAGTAACTCCCAAGGGTTTGATAATAAAAGGGCAATAGGCTCTACCTCATCTTCTACTTCCCAAACCCGCTTGTTTAAAAGATCCTACTCATGCAATGTTTTGAAGATTGTAACTAATGCATAAAAACTGGGTATTAAAGGGGTATGATCAAAGTGTTACTTGCCTTGCTGACGATCTGCAAACCCTAGGGACTCGTAGTAGCACGCTTCACACTCCGGGTATTCTATCGCAAACAAACAATAGCATACATAAGCACTCAAGCATAGATGCAAGGGTAAAGCTCAAATAAGAAGATCCAATCTGAAAGTTCAACTGAAGAGCTTCAATTTACAAAACAAATCGATCAAATCGGAGCTACGAAACTGAAACTATGATCAAAAGAACTTCGAAATCAAATCTGCTTGAAACCAAATTTTAAATTGTCCAAACCATGTTCATGTTGTTTAACTGGAAAGAGGGCTTCGAGACGAACATTTTGGCGTTGGTTTCACTGGATTTGTACTAACGGTTAAAAATTTGCGAGGGTTTGAAGATCAGGGGCTAAACTGCGATAAAAGTAATCGCGATTAGGTCCGTAGCGAAAATAAAATAAAAAAGAAAAATCTGTCGCACGAACGTTCGCTAATAGAGACTAACAAACGAATTTCTTTCGTTAAAACGAGCTAACAAACAAACGTTCATAGGTTAGAGATAACCAAAGAAAACCGAGAAAACCGAACCGTTCTAAAAAAACCGATCTAGGGTTTACAAAAAACGGCGGCGGCTTTGCAGGGTTTTTACCGGTTCTCAGGCAAAAACCGGCGTCGGTGGCACGGTGAGGCGAGGCGACGGGACGGCGCAGCGCGACGGAGCAGTGCGTCGGGCGGTGCAGCGCGGGGCAGCGGGCGGCGCACGGGCAGCGACGACAGGCGGCAGCGGCTGCGGCGGTGGCGAGCGTGGCAGGCGGCAGCGACGGCTGTTGCGGCTGCGGTGGTGGTGGCGATGGGGCTCGGCAGCGGCGTTTATAAAGGGGACCGGGGGGGCTCCAACTTGGGGCAGGGGGCGAGCATGGGCGGCGGCGACCCGGACTCTCGCCGGAGTCCGGCGCGGGCACGGCTCGGGGAGGCGGTGCGGCGGCTGGGCCGAGGCCTGGCGCTAGCTGGGCCGGCCCAGTTCGGCCGCAGCGCGACGGAGCAGTGCGTCGGGCGGTGCAGCGCGGGGCAGCGGGCGGCGCACGGGCAGCGACGACAGGCGGCAGCGGCTGCGGCGGTGGCGAGCGTGGCAGGCGGCAGCGACGGCTGTTGCGGCTGCGGTGGTGGTGGCGATGGGGCTCGGCAGCGGCGTTTATAAAGGGGACCGGGGGGGCTCCAACTTGGGGCAGGGGGCGAGCATGGGTGGCGGCGACCCGGACTCTCGCCGGAGTCCGGCGCGGGCACGGCTCGGGGAGGCGGTGCGGCGGCTGGGCCGAGGCCTGGCGCTAGCTGGGCCGGCCCAGTTCGGCCGCAAACTTTTTTTAACAAATTCCGCCGAAAGAAAAAAATCCTAAATAAATATAAAAAATTCTAAAAATGCGAAAAACAATTTTCACCGTCTAAATAAAATATTAAGAACATAGTGAACATTTTTCTGTCCTAATATGCAATTTTGAAAAATGCATATTTTTCTAATTCAAGTAAATCTCGAATAAAATCAAAATAAAATATTTATTTGATTTTAACATTTCAATATTTGTTTTTATTTTGGAGAAGTCATTTTATCTCCTCTCTTTTATTTTTATATTGGAAATATTTTTGAGAGGAAAGTATTAAAACCAAAATGATCCTTTTTTCAAATTTGAGAAAAATTCAAATAAGAAAATAGTGAAATCCCCCAACTCTCTCCGTGGGTCGTTGAGTTGCTTAGGATTTCTAGGATTAAAACCAAAATGCAATAAAATATGATATGCATATGATGACCCATGTATAACATTACAAATTAAAAATTTGGGATGTTACAGTGGGGAAAGGGGATAGGGTTCAGAGGGAGGCCACAGGCGATGACTCGTAGGCGGGGCAGGGTGTCGATGTCAAAACCGGCCGATCTCGGGTAGAGGGTCCCAAACTATGCGTATGAGGATCGAAGGTAATAGGAGACAAAGGGACACGATGTTTACCCAGGTTCGGGCCCTCTTAATGGAGGTAATACCCTACTTCTTGCTTGATTGACTTTGATGAGTATAGGGTTACAAGAGTCAATCTACCTCGAGATCATAATAGCTAAACCCTAGCTATCTAGCCTATGTAAATTCTGATAGCTTCTATGGACTAACCCCTCTGGTTTATATAGACACCAGAGGGGCCTAGGGTTGTATAGAGTCGGTTTACAAAGAAAGGAAACTACACATCCGGACGCCAAGCTTGTCATCCACGCAAAGGAGAGTCCCATCCGGACATGGGGGAAGGCCTTCTTCCTTGTATCTTCATGGCCCATCAGTCCGGCCCATATCACATAGCTCAGACACCCGAGGAACCCAGAATCCAGGACTCCCTAAGTAGCCCCTGAACCAGTCTTCAATGCGATGTATTCGGCACGCATATTGTATTCGGCATTGCAAGGCGGGTTCCTCCTCCGAGTACTTCAAAACAGTCTTCTGAGAAAGAGAACTATATCCGGCTCTGTATAACAGTTACAACCCTCATCCACAAGGGCACAATACTTAATCAAAATAAGGTATGTCCACTGGCAGCTTTTTCAGCGAAACGTTACGTCTCGCCTCTTTATTATTTCGAACCGTTTTTAGCCTCCCGCTTCGCGTTTCGAGGCGCAGCCTCCATTGACACGTCTTGTCAAAGCAGAGATCGTGTCCCCTTATTGCGGGATTCTCATTAATACGGGTTTGGGTAATCCAACCGCGCCATTCGCATGACCCCTTGGGAATATGCGAGTTTTAAGGATAGTGGGGAGGGCGCTTGATATTCACAGCCTATATAAGCGGATAAAGATCCCTTCTTTTCACCCTACGTCTTCTTCCTTCCTCAGCCTTCCCATCCTCGAGCTCCAGTGCCCAAGCTTCAA
Source organism: Triticum urartu (assembly GCF_003073215.2). Taxonomy (NCBI): domain Eukaryota; kingdom Viridiplantae; phylum Streptophyta; class Magnoliopsida; order Poales; family Poaceae; genus Triticum; species Triticum urartu. The sequence goes on along the minus strand of NC_053023.1, from coordinate 502,857,929 downwards.
TCTTCCCCACCGCCACCAACCTTTCCAACCATGTCCGGATCCGGTTCTCAAGGCAAGTGGGTGGCCTCCTCCATGATGAAGAAGGACATCAAGGAGCTCCGGGAGGCGGGGTACCTGAGTGTGGAAGTTGCGCACAGGATCCCTGCCAAGAAGCAGGTCATCCGCACCCTGGAGCCCGGCGAAAGGGTGGTATTTATCCCCCACTTCCTCCACGGACTAGGGTTTCCACTCCACCCATTTGTCCGCGGCCTCATGTTTTACTATGGGCTAGATTTCCATGATCAAGCCCCAAATTCCTTCCTCCACATCTCGGCATTCATCGTCGTCTGCGAGCCGCTCCTTTGCATTCCCCCACACTTCAGCCTATGGCTCAAGATTTTCAACTTGAAGCCGAAGGTGGTCGACGGTCAGCACACGGACTATGGGAGCGCCATGGTGAGCAAGCTCCCCAACACTACTTGGCCCAAAGGGGCTTTCATGGAGACCGTCAAGGTATGGCAACAGGAGTGGTTCTACATCACTGAACCTCACAGCGGCACCTGGGCGGCCACTCTTGAGTTTAGATCCGGACCCCCAATGCGGCTCGCGTCGTGGACCAACAAAGTCTGGACTGGGGGTCAACCGATGAAGTGACAATGCTGCAAACGCACATCAAGAATATCATAGACAAGAACACCAGTCTCACTGACGTGATTCAGGTGATGTTGTTCCGCCAGATCCTCCCCTGCCAACGTCGACCTCTGCATATGTGGGAGTTCAATCCGGCGGGGCCACGAACCCTGCAGCGATTCTTTAGCACAACGCACAAAGAGATCTGGAAGCTGCTCTTCAAGGCCCAGAAGACATGGCCGGAGATGACTGACAATATCGACCTTGACAGAACACATCCGGCTACCCCGGTAAGCGTTTAGTTTCTGAACATAACTTACTTCACAAATCAAAGGGGTATGCTGAGACTTCCATGCTTTAATTAGGGCTGGACACAGAACGTTGAGCAGATCAAGTGTCCGGCTCCACTGCCCGAAAACTCAGCTGACCCTCTGCTAACGAGGATGCTAGTCTCAGTGTCATACCAGGCGCCATAAAAGAAGGCCAAGATGAAGGGCAAGGAGGCCAAATGTGGCTTCCGCCGTAAAAGTACTTCGGACTCCCTGTCCGGAGAGACCGAAGCTCCATCCTCCCATGAGGGAGATGAAGACGAAGAGGAGGAGGAGGAGGCCGAAAGAGATTCTCCCCCGAAGGGGAGGAAGAAGAAGGGGCGGCCTCTGTAGACCCGGAGGTGGAGGCGTCCAAGAGGGGGAAGATATCCCTCTTGGACGGCTCGGATTCGTATGCCGAAGCCATCCCTGAGTGGCGCCCCAGGTCGAAGCCCCTGGCCGCATCATAAGTATCCAAAGATAATGTACATATATCTAGTCTTTATGATTGTAGTTTTAACACATTGTATTGTGCTTTGGTCCGGCCTGCGATCTCCACCAACTATCATCATCTTCGGGGAACTCGCTGGAGCTGGGGATAGTGGAGAGCAAGATGCCTCCGCAAGCCTCTCCGCCAACCGCCACGGACGACACCGAAGTGTTGTCCCAAAGGGCCTCTCCGGGCCCCAGAGAGGCGCGAGAGGTCGCCAAGACGGCACCAGAGGGTAATGCCTCGGCTGTCGTGAACATGGGGGAACCAACCCCCATGGAGACTGACGACGGGGGCCGTGACCAATCCGGCCCCCTATCGAACACCATTCCGGAGACCCGCACGGCTCCGGAATCAAGCGAGCAACCCCCTTTGAAGGAGGGGGGCGTCGACTCCATCGCCGACCTCCATCAATCCGGAGGCTCCAGACACTTTGGTGGAAGCACTTCGACGTGCTTCTGTCATGGAGGAGCACCGTACCCTGATGGGTATGGTGGTCGAGAAGGTTCAGTCCGCCAAAAGCGGGCTGAACGAAGCCTTCACAAGCCTATTAATAGGCTTTGAGGTATGCGATGTAATATTCTTAGCCGCTTATAAAAATATGCATGTGTATAGATAGTAGCCCCTGAGACTCTGTTCGGCTTTTGAAAAAAAGGCCGAACAGAGGATCAAGTAATATTCGCAGGAGATAACATACTTGTCTATTTTGATAAACAGGCTTCACTGTTAGCGGCGACTGCCCGGGCCACCGAAGTATTCGAACTCAAGCGGAAGCTGGAGCTGGCCGATGCGTATCTCGTCCGCATCAACAAGCAGTTTGATGAGGCGCAAGGTATGTTTTGAAAAATTGTTTACACACCTGATGTAATATGCTAATGCGGAGTCTAATCTCCTGTGTTGCCCTGATCATATTTGCAGGTAGTGCGGCCGAGGTCGAGACCCTGAAGAGTCCCCTCACCCAAGCCAAGCAGCAGGCACGGGTGAGCCAAGCGGCTGCTGACAAAGCGGTTGTGGATTTAAAGGCCGAGCATGTCACTTGCCGCAAGTATGAGGAGTGGGTGACCGAAGTGGAGCAGGAGCTCAAGGATGCCACTAGCAAGTGTGAGGCATTGGAGCGGAAGAATAAGGCCCAAGCGGTCAATCTCACCAAGGCGCTTCAGGAGGCCAAGGAGGTGCGGACCGAGTCCCGGGCGGCTCCCGAGGAGATCAAGCAGGCTAAACAGATAGCGGCTGCTTAGCCCTTTCTTTTATAGAGTATATTTGGCGGTCGGAGATATGCCTTGCTTAATCGACTATGGATTTCTCCAGACGCCCTTGCGGATCTTCCGAGGAGTGCTATCGACGCCGCACAGTATTTCCGGGCCCAAGAAGGGAACACAATGGAGAAGCTCTTCTGGTCGTAGTACCTGGCGCCGGAGCATCTAGCGCTGTTGAACAACCAGATGATGCAGCTGGTGGAGCTGCATAGGATGTCCGGTTTGGTCATGAAGGACATCATAGTCTGGCTCTGGCCAGCCGGACCCATTCCTAGCAGCTACTTTGGCCTGGTCAAGTGGCTCGGTGACGCCCTGCCCCGAGTTGAAGCTGTGAAGTGCTCGGCGTGCATAGAGGGTGCACGAATGGCCTTTGCCCGTGTCAAGATGCACTAGGCGAAGATGAAGGCCGTCGTTGTGGCAGTCGAGGGCCCACCCAAAGGCAAGGACTACCGTAAGCTGGAGAGATATTTCGAAGACGTCCTAGAGGGTGCCCGTTTAATAGAGGGTCAATGCTCGAGGGATGTCATGTTTGAATGAATGTATCTGGGCTGCCCAGACTTTGTTTTATGAACCAAGGCTTTTGTAATATATTTGTGCCTTTATCTGAAATTATTTTCCTCCTGTGCGGCCATTTTTATTTCCAAAAGTTTGCCATTCGTCGGCTTCAGCCCCCACGTAGATACTATGGGGGTGTTCGGAATAACACATGACCACACTTGACCCAATGTCTTGGTCCGTAAAGGAGGTGTTTGTGCGGCGAACCAGGCAATCAGACTATGCGGCTTTATCACTCTCACTTAGCCATAGGAGTTTGACAATGGGACTATGAGTTAGCCCCTGGTGCGTATGCAGCTATCCAAACTTGGATGCCTTAGGAGCATGACTGGGTGGAGGCCGGTCCTTCATACAATACGGGAAAAATCGCAATAGATTTAGTAAGTCACCGAACCGCTGACTAGCTCTCGCTATATCATGACAGTCAGTTTTCGGCTTTCTCTACTGAGGTGTTTGACCGGACGAACCAGAAACACAATTGCAGTAGTTATCCCTTTACTGCCTTAGCCGAACAAGCAGAACGTAAGGTGGTAACCACAGGAGCCGAGCAACCCAACTATTTACCAAAGACATGATTCGGAGCCGATGCATATAATGCGGTATTCGGGACGCCGAAGTATACTATAAATGTGTTCAGACTTTTTTTTTGAAAAGTATATCACTACAAAAAATACACTTCCGTGATGATACGAGTTTGTCACGGTAGGTCACGTTTTCTGTCATGTATGTACATCCATGACGATTTTATGACAGAATCAAGATAGTCATACTTGTGCTATCGTAGAAGTGTTCCATGACATTACCAAAATTATTATCACAGAAGTGTCCACTTCCATGATGATAAATCGCGCATCACAGAAGTGCTCTCGCCAAGGGTGACCGACACGTGGCTATCGGGTCCGATTTTGGATCCGATAACCCATTAACAGCCCCGACTAATGGGGATTTTCCACATGTAGAATCATCATTGGTTGGAGGAAACACGTGTCGGCTCACCGTTGGGACATATGTCATCCACTCATTGGACCCAAAGCGCCTATGATACATCGACACGTGGCATGGCCCAACAGAGGCCCATTCTTGTGAAAAGGCTGGCCCGTTTGACATGGTCAAAAGGTGGTGGGCCAGCCCACGGCAAGCCTGTTAATGGCATGTTCGCATATAGCCCATTTACAGCCCGCTAACCCAAGGCCCATTTACGGCCTATCCGAATTAGGCCCAGTAGCGTCATCTGGGCCATCCAATATAATTCCAGCCCGTTTTAACTTCTGGTGCATGTATGGCCCATGACGTCTTTCGGCCCATGTGAGGCCCTTATTACTCCTGGCCCATTAACGGCCCGTGGTAAAACTAGCCCATAATGAATAGTGTATCACTTTATACCCATTAACGGCACTTGGTGAAACTGGCCCGTAATGAATAGTGTATCACTTTATACCCATTAACGGCCCATTATTCTGTTGGGCCGTTTCGACTCATGTTATCTTTCGGCCTTCTCAGGGCCCATTTATTCTTGGGCTCATTTCCAGCATTCGTTTACTTATGGCCCATTACTGTCATTTTCTGCTTGTGGGCCAAATTCAGCCTGTGGTTACAGTCGGCCTGTTTGTGGCCCGTTAATACGTTGGGCCGTTTTCATAGCATCATCAAATACGACTGATTAACGACGACCCGTTATGGTCGGCCCATGAACGGACGATTTCAACTCTATCCCATTTACGGCCATAATGTGGTCTGTTATTGGCCCATTTTGGCCAATCGATCATACGGCCCATAGAAGGCCCATTGATGATACGGTCCGTAGAAGGCCAATTGATGATACGGCCCGTAGAAGGCCCATTGTGTCTACAGCCCGTATAAAGGCCCATTGTTTCTATGCCACATAGAAGGCCCATTGTTTCTACTGCCCTTAGAAGGCCCATTGTTTCTATGGCCCGTAGGAGGCCCATGTTAACTACAATCGGTGGGTATCAAAGTTTGCCACCAGTGCAAATATAGGGAACACCCTACACTATACAAAAATGGCTTGCTGTTTTCTTCAGCCGGTGGCTGCATGTTAAGAACAAATTTTGTATCACACCAAAACAAATTACAACTATAAAACAAAAGGAAGGTTGGCCTAAAAGTTAATAGTCTAGCAGATAAATGCACCACCAAAAGTTCAGAAGCTCAGTTCATTTGACATGACTGTTACGTTTTCATGCTGTATTGTCCGATGGAGCACCATAACCTTTGCCTTCAGTTCTCCTAGGCTCCTGAACAACATAGCAAATGTCTGATAGTCTGGTTTCAAAACCATGCATATCTTGACAACATCGAACAATGTCTCTCCTTGTTTCACAAAGGGTCTCCGTTAGGGAATGTACTTGTGTCTGGAGCGCAGATACAACATTGTTTTGAGCTTGCATATCTTGATCGTGAGGCAGTTTGGACGATTTTGCCTTAACAACCAACCCAATATTACGCAGGAACGTGTTTTGGCACTGTTAGTGGACAGGTACTGACCCACTGCAGCAAAAGCTGACATTGCGGTTATAGTTGCCTCGCCACCTTCAGAAGGTGGCGCTTCCACCATTTTTCCATAGCTCGCTGAAAAGTTCAGGTTTTACATTAGTAGTACCAGAACAGAGGATATTAAGGAAGCAGCAAAACCAAACAAAATAGCTTTGGTCTATATACAGAACTTATTCTGGTGAACCCATGTAAAATATTAGTTGTATTTTATTGCAAAGTACATAATAAAACCAGGTTCCAAACATATGACCAGGTACCATCGCTAATGTATTGTCTATTTCTTCACATTGTATTGAGGGCTAAGGATAAAGATATGAAGTTTATAATCCGGTAAGCATAGTATGACATCATTCATATCACAAAACAGTTGAGAATAGACAAACATGCAATTGTAACATTGTGTGGGCAAGTCCAACACGGAACTAGATTACATGTCAAGATCAAAGGAACATCACTCCTCTCTTTTAAACCTTGTAAGGTGCAATGATACACTAAGTCAATTGTGTATAAAATTGAAAAGAGTAATAGACATTGGTTGCAAACCATGCAGTTCAAGGCACAAGTCAGAGTAAGTAGTAGTTAAAAGGCATGAGGATTAAGGACTTACAACAGCGGCTTTGACTAGTGTAGTCATGCCCTTCTTCTTGCTGGTGTGATAGTCCTTGAAGATTTTCACAGCTTTTGGTTCAGGTACTTTTTGGTCCTTGCGGGCTTTCCTCTGCATTTGGAACAAGTCAATATAGATCTGATAATATGGTACAGCAAAAAGAGTGAAACAACAGCTAATTACAAGAGCCTCGCAGTGTGCAATATAGCTACGAGATCCTGTCGTCTGTTGGAATTTCACTTTCATACGGTTGGCCTTGTTTTTTGAACAGTTCACCTACAAGAAGATAGATTTGTGTGGCACATGCATAAATAGGACTTCAATATGTGATCTGATCACATGTATATAATGTACCTGATACTTCGGATCAGAACAGTGTTTAACAAGGCCCCTCCAGTCTTCATCCGATATATTTTCCACTGGAGATGTTTTGGAAAGTTCACTGTTAGCCTTGCCTTCAAAGTGAGTTTTCCTCAACTTATACTGATACTATCACGGAGTAGACTTGAAAACATGGGTGCAAGCTTGTCTGGTTGCATCATCTTGGCTATCCAAATTGAACCTCATCTGTTGAAAATTATGGGAGTCTCATTCTCAGCAACCTAGAAAGTATGAGACAGAGCAAGACGATATTACTAGTTTCCATACATAACCATACTTATAGATAAATGGTCGAGGAAGGTGTTGAACTAGGTTTCGTCTTTGTCATTCCTGTAATGAATCCATGTTGGGAGGATACGTACATGACACCTAACGGCAACCGCTGCCTCTGATACTAACTTGGCTGACTTTGTAGCATCACGTGGCCTTTTTAAACCTGCCTCAAAAAGGATCTCCATTCTTCCTCCTCTAGATTTAGTTAACCTATCAAGCATTATCCATAATGTTTGTTTCCTCTTGCACCTAGGTGCTAGTCCAAAAACGAACATAGGAAGTGTCAGTGTACATCAAACTGTGAGACTACATATAAAGAAGCATGCAACTGTAACTTGACTCCAGCAACTACCTTCTTGATGTTGAAGCTCACAAGGTTCATCTAATCTTTCCAACTCGTCTTGTGTCAACAGTGCTTGGGAATTAGTGTCAGGTGGCAAGGGAGCTTGGGAACGTGCTGCTAGCTCAGTTGACGCACGAGTAACTTGTGCAGCTGGTAGTCCTATGGAAGGTGTTGCAAGAACTAGGGTTGTCTCCGCTTGTTTGGTGGAAGCTATTTGTTCCTGTTTGGCTTTTTCTGCAGCTCGTGTAGCATGGGATACCCTGTTTGTAGAATTTTCCGCTGGACTTTGACCTTCTATTGCACCATCAGTACTAGCAGATTTGCAGGATTCTTCCGGTTCCCGTTCCCTGCCATTCTGTGTTTCTTCCTCTTTCTCTGTGCCATGTTAAGTCAAGCCGACAAGAAAAATGAATAACAACTTAGTTCTTCAGAACAAATTGATGCGTGATACAGACGAACTGAACTTTGATGTTAGACAACCACATGATAGGAGGATGTAATATGTATGAAAAATAGGACGGAAGAGATAACCAGAACTATGATGTGTAAACTAAGAAGAAGACATTTCACCAAATTAGAAGCAATGCAATGGAAGGTAGACACCATATGAAAGATGCTACAAATATCGCTTTGCCAAGTTAATAGTGTCTCATCATAAATGGCATTTAAACAAATGTGAAGCAGTACAAGAAATAAATCATATGCAAGATGCAAACAACATCACATTACCAAGTTAGAGGTCGCTCGTCATTAGTGCCATTGCATATTCACATCTTATGATGTGTAAACTAAGGAGAAGACATTTCAACAAATTAGAAGCAATGAAAGCTAGACACCATATGAAAGATGCAACGAATATCACTCTACCAAGTTAAAACTGTCTCGTCATAAGTGCCCTTTCAACAAATTAGTAGTACAAGCTAGAAAAGAATGCGAGATGTAACCTATATCATACTCCGAAGTCAAACGTGTCTTATGATAAGTGATTATTGCAGGTTACACAACAGTAGTAATTTGATGTAAGAACATGGTGTGATAGACAGATATTGTATGTTCTAGAAACAGGAAGACATGTCTTATTCAAGTATAATGTGTAAAGTAAGCAGATGGAATTCAACAAAATTAGAAGCAATACAAGCTAGACATCACACATAACATGCAACCACATATAACAGTGCCAAGTTAGAGGGAGCACCAGTGATGGTGCACTAGGGGAGACGTGCTCATCGTAAACACAGCTACATTGAGTGTCTATGCATGTGTTGTCTTGGAAATCATCTTGAGGGATGGAGGAGTAGAAACTGTAGAGGCCCTCCCTTTGGAAGGAGCACCTTTATCCGCTGCATTGCTAAATTCCTTCCGCTTTATTGATTTTGAATTGTCAAGTAAAATCGATAAGAAAAAGCAATAAAATTCTCTCTTCAGAACTCATTCATGCATGATACTGACAATCACTACTTTGATGTAAGGCAAACACATGATACCAGGATGGAATATGTACGAAAAATAGGACGACATGGCATGTTCACAACTGTTTGTGTAAACTAAGCAGAAACCATTCCAACAAATAAGAAGCAATGCAAGCTAGACACCACATGAAAGATGCAACCAATATGACCCTGCCAAGTTAAAAGTGTCCCATCATAAACGGAATTTCAACAAATTAGAAGCAGCGCATGCTATAAATCATATGAAAGATGCAACTAATATCACACTGCATATACTAAAGGTGTCTCGTCATATTGATTGATGCGGGATACAAAAAATAGTTTTATGTAAGGACATGCTTAATAGACAGATGTACTATGTACTAAATACAGGAAGGCATGTCACATTAACAGGTATAATGTATAAGCTAAGCAGAATAGCACATGCGGTTTAACCAGATTGGAAGAATTACAATCTAGACACCATATGCAACATGAAACCACATATCACGCTGCCAAGTTAGAGCAAGCACCTGCGATGCCAGTGTAGGGGAAATGCGGTAATCAACTACAGAGGTATGTTCACTATCTTCATCTAGCCTTGTTGTTTCTTGAGAATCATGTCGGGAGGCTGACGCTGCATTCTTTAAATGAGTAGTCCACTTGTCTAACTGCCTCATCATAAGTTATTGATGAGGGATACACAAGAACATTAGTTTGATGTAAGAACATGGTTAATACAAAGATGTACTAGTATGTACCAAAAATAGAAAGGCATGTCATATTCAAAGGTATAATGTGTAAGCTAAGCAGATGCAATTTAACCAAATTGGAAGCGATACAAGCTAGACATCCGGCTGGAGTGGTGAGCATGATCATCTAGGAACTGAGAGCCTGGTGGGAGGCGGGTTGCTTCGCCACCATCATGGCTTTTTAGTTGGCTTCCAGGTGATGCCTGTCTTTGCTGGGCTTGTCACTGGCTCGGCCAGTGCCCTGACTAGCTATTTGTCTTCTGGTGCTCACGGGATGGTGGTTCATGTAAAAAATATCTTTCCTTATCTTAATAAAGACTGACTACGGCCTTTCGAATACAAGCTAGACACCATATGGAACATGCAACCACATATGACACCGCGAAGTTAAGCAAGCACCTGGGATGGTGGTTCATTGCGAGCGAGGTCATCAACTCCAGAGCTACGTTTACCATCTCCATCTGCTGACACTGCACCATTTATAGCGCTGTAACATTCCTGCTTACCCGTGTAGAAAGCTGGAGCAACTTCTCTCTTTTATTTTCTGCTTCTCTCGAGGCAGACTCTGATATACCCTTGCATAAAAACACAATAGTGAGAGTATGGGTGAAGTATGTGCAGAACTAGTGCACTGTAAAAGTAGCAGGTAGTAGGTGGCTGAAAAATAAATGACAGGAGACATATGATAGCTCTACAACATTGCATGGCAAACAAAATTAGATTCTACTCAATATGATTTTGTAATATATGAGGACACGAAATGTAGGTACTCCTCCAGCACACCACCACATGTGGTCATATCAAGATAACAATCGACTGAAAATAAATAGGCCAGTCGATTTTTTTAATGAACCGTCCGATCTATAAGGAACGGGCAGATGGCCTTCGTCTACCTCCCGCCAGTCATTGTTGACGATCTTTCTCGAACCGCCAGCGACCATCGGCCCAAACCCCTACCTCCGCCGCCCCGCCCTCCCCTCGACCTCACACCACCGCCGTGCTTGGCAGCGCCCCAGACCATCCCTTTAATCCCGGCCAACCTCCAGATTAGGCGCCAGTAGCTCTAGGCCCCACACGCCCCCTAAGATAACACCGAGGCGATGCTTCCCCGGTGTAATAGGAGACTAGCGCCTGTTACGCCGGGGAATGCTTTTGTTAATTGGGAATCAACTGACCAGGAATTGAAATTCAGGGGGACGATGGACCACTAGCTAAGGTGAAATAGTATATGAGGAGAAACCTTGTGCATCGCGAGTTACTAGGAACATCTAGTATCAAGAATAAGCGGTCAACTAGTGTCTTCGGTGGGATGAATATCGTGCAAGCAGACACAAGATTTGCATGAATAAGGGAAGAGGAATACCCTTATCGGTTGCCAGTGTGGTCTCCTCCATATCTCGCGGCGATCTTCTTTTTTCTCCCGGGGAAACCGATGTTTTGGAGAACCGTCGATCCTTGGACAAACCCATGGCCAAATTGTTGACTGTGTTGTCGTGGCCATATATCGGCGGAGGGGAAGCAGATCCGAGGCAGTGAAGGACGGCGTAGCAGGAACAGCTCCGGTGCGGTGGAGGGTTGCGAAGTTGGAGCGGCATCGGTAAGGCGTAGGACGTTGTGGTTGAACTGGCTCGGTTATGGATGGCTCGGCCTCGGCTTCAACTACTAGCCGTGGAGGGCGTTGCGGTTGAGGTTGCGGTGGACGATGTGGTCGGGGTATCGGCTCCGGTGTGATGGAGGAGGGCGGCGGTTGATGGGTGGGATGGGGTGGCGGACGGAGGGCACCGGGGTTTCACGGCTGGTGGAGAGGTAGTTTTTGCGCCCACGGAGTATGAATGGGGAATCGGACGGGGGGGCGGGGGGAGGGGGAGAACCATGTTTCGGTCCGGGACGCGCTTGTTTTTGGCTTTTTTGAACAGAAGATGGGCCGCGCTTGTTTGAAATTTGGGGAAAGTACGAACTTTGCCTCCCTCTTAAATTTCGGACCAACTGCGGGTCGGGGGTAGCATGGAAATCCCAGGTGTCCCAAATAGTGGGCGGGAGCAATTTCGGCCGCACGCATGTGTGCTTAGGCGGCCATTGTGTATGAATTTTTTTCCGGAGACGGTTGTGTGGCGTCTAGATGAAGCTACAAACCTACCCCAGTTTAGGCCTTTGGACGTCGGGCCGGTAGGTTTCACGGGTCGGAGTTATTAGAAAAGTAATTTCCTTGTACTACCAAACATTGGTCTCACGTGGTTTCGGGCGAGTAGAGGCTCTTTTAGCGCTTTGTTCGAAATTTTGAAACACAAGCATTCACGTTTAGCGTACTCTTGAACTTTGAGGATTGACCTAAATAGACAACGTTAAATTTGACCTTGTATGTTTGAAAACCTCATTAAATTATCCGCTTCTTTTTGAAATTTTGACACTTCAAAATCCTATTACTACAATTATTTTGGAATGGAGGAGCTAAATTTGAATCTATTTTGTACACGACTACATATGTTATTATGTACAAAATCAGAGCAAAGATTGGTGCCCCCATAATTTAGGTATGATTTACAAATGCCATGATATCAAATTCAAATAATTGAATGGACTTCATGTTGAATTCGATTTTTTTAAACCACCTTAAGTTGAATTCAAATGTATGCTAGTTCATAGGTAGCTATTTATAAAGTTCATTGAGTAACTTTCATATGTATATTGTGCTTTACACACACAACATGAACTATGCTCATGTTTATATTCGATTGCTAAAGCGATGCATTGTCTGGAGTTCAAAATACTAACTATGTGGATCAATTGTGTTGAATAATAACATAGACATGCTCAAATTCGACAGAATCTAGATGTCTGATGGATCAATGACCGTTCCTTACGTGAACTGCAAATATCATGAACCCATCCTAATATTTGGATACAATTTATATCTTTATAATCAATGTGTACAGCAGTCTTTTACGTGTAGTTTCACTCTCCATCGGTGGTCTCTCACACATGCTCACACACTCTCTCTCCCGAGGTGTCTTTCTCGCACACATGCTCTCGATATAACCCTCCCTCCCTCTCGTAACCATTTACGACTATTTTCAGTAACCTTTATCAGAAGCACTCTTCCTCTCGCAAGCATACACATGCACAATCCCCATCGACCCTTTCTATATACATAGACCTTCCTACGTGTCTCCTATACGCACATTATCTTTAGGCCTGTCTCTCACGCATTGTCTCACACCTCTCTTCCTAATTGACGAGTATGATTCTAGCAGAGCATTCTGTAGGATGCCCCTTAAAGTTACGTTAGATGAATTGTAATATCAGAGATAAAGGGGTTACCTTAGTCCGAGAACCTAGGGTTACAAATCCTAGCCGGCTTTGTCAGTGGACACAGAGTCCTTCACAATTATGCTATGTTTGTCTTGTACGACTAGTCATCCATGGGTCGCCCTAAATGCATCACGGGCCGACCAATGTGGCACAAGACGGAACTGAACGAAGGGCCTCACCTCGACCCACCAAACCTCATGCGGTGACACACCCTCTGACCCCACGTCTCGTTATCTTCTCACACCCGCACATACCAACACAGACACCACACACAAAAAAATATTCTCCTGGTGCCTCTATCCACTCCCCCTTTGCATATACACACTCAAGGGAATCTCTCGCCGTGATGTCATATTCGTCTCTCTCTCTCTAGAGCACTCTCATTTCTCGTGCTATCTCTCCCACTCCCCCTCGCCGGCCCCTCTATCCATGCCTCTCTCAAATACGTAATACACAGACATACCTCTCTAGGCCCTGCCAAATGCATCAACTACACATTCACACATGTTACATCACGTACCCAATTGATCTAAAAAGCCCTCTCTTCATGTTTACTTCGCATACAACATTCCTTTTGAATAAAGTGTGGCCAAAAAATTATTTTAGAATTTATAAATACATACAACATTACAAAGTTATATGGAGGAGTATGAATGCTAATTTACATTGCATGGTGCCCACAATGATATTTATTCCACACTGTGAATTTGTATATTTTTATACTATATATAAAGTTAGTCATAATAAAGAAAAACAAAGAGCATCTCTCTCTCCATTGCATACCCCCCCTACGCCCCTTTCACGTACGCACACAAACTATCTCCAGGTCCTCTAAAAGTAAGCCCCAAGCACATTCACGCATGTTTCATCTTTCTCTCGCGATATATACAGTGACGATCATTGTATTTGAAGTGAAAGCATGATACGTACATTGGACTTCAGAATCCACTCATTACGGTCACCATTTACGTTTTTTGGTTATTATACGGTCACGGGCTCACCGTACAACTCTGTATTTGCTCTAGACACGACTAGTTGACCAGTTAAACGCTCCACGTAGCACCTCTAGTGTTGCATCACATTATCTCACTACCATTGGACCCACCTGTCGGCTTTTATCTAATCTACATCTACACTCTTATAAAAAACAAAGTTGGTGATGATGGTGTGCATGCCATCCTGCAATATAGGCCGTCCGATTTATATCTGACGGATAGGAAAGAAACTATGGCAAATTTGCAAAAAGGTACCCACACACCTCTCCACATTTGCAAATAAGGCCTTCCCTCGTTCATCCTTTTCTCTCACAAGATAAACTAGTCATACAGATGCATCTTGATGTTACGTGCAATGCACGGGCATCTTGCTAGTAAGAATGAAAACAGACGACAAAAAAATATTGGACGATGGTTCGAAGTCATGACGACGGGCACAACAAACAAGGTGGCCTTGTATTGGTATGATGAGCCGTCTGTTTTAACACACACGCATGCATGCACACGAACTGCATGCACGCAAGACTCACACGAACACATGCACCCACGCACGCAACACTCACACGTACACACGCAGCCACGCACGCACGCAACACTCACACGCACGCATGCATGCACACACCAGTACACCACATGACCAACACATACTCTCACGCTGAAGTGCTCAACCTACATGTGCATGCGCACACATCAGGCCGTGACAGACACATAAACAAGCAGGTGATTCCCGCGCACGGGTTGGAGTCTTGTCGCACCTGCATAAATTTGTGTTTATCTGACCTTTTCCCTATGCGAACTGACATGTGGGACCCACAAGGAACATGGTCAATTTAACTAGTCAACATGGTGCCACGCAGACTACTTGGCCGGTCAACAGAGTGCAATCCGATGTTGAACCGTGAGCAAGTGACTGTATAATCACCGCAAAACATATATAGTGACCGTAATCAGCTTATTCTGAAGTTCGGTGAACGTATTATGCTTTTCTCCCTGTAGGCCCTCCAAAACTACATATCTACACGTTCTCGCATGTTACATCTAACAACTATGCAATACAACACCACTACTACACTCTAACACAATAAATCATATGTGTTTTTAGTTTTACTAGATATCATATTGTTACTTAATTATTCAGTTTGCATACATTAAAATTGCCTTTGAAATGTATGGCCGGTATCATTCATATACCGCGCGGGAAAAATCCCGCCCTTTCCTATTTAATCGGGTTTGTATCGATGGATCGTGCGAAACAGCAAAACTATAGTACTAAACAGTACAAGTGACAGTTCATTGGGCCATCCTGTCGTGTACTCCTCTGTCTTATGAGTGGAGCGCTCGCTTTCATAAATCTTCTAGTCCCTTTCACCGAAATGTGGGACATCAAGCTACCGGGTCCACGTGCCATACCGAATACAGTGCAGAGCAGCCGGGGTGAAGCACCCAGTCATGGCACCGACGTAGTAATGAGCAATGAGGCGTCAAATCACAAAGATGCACCTTTCCCGCAGTTAAGTTGGAGGGACGAAGTAATAATGCTAAAAAAAGAAGTTGGAGGAACGAAGCAACCATCATTTCACTCGTTGATGAATCTGCTTCTCCCTCATCTTCTTCAAGTTAACCACGTGTTGCTTCTGTCGTTGTTCTGCCTCATGTGGGACGCGGATCGGCTTGGTAAAGCACTGACACATGGGACCGCATGTTAGCAAACTGCCAGGACAACATCCTTTAAAAATAAGAAACCTCCCGCTCCATCCGCGCGGCAAAATCACCTCCTTTGTACTAATCTTGATTCTATAATTTTTTAGATCAATATAATTGAGATTTGTATAGATAGCACACAGGAGCAAAACCAAGTGGTACGGTTAAAGGCATCCACAATGTGTAGCCAAATGTGAAAATAGCTTTCGGCATCATGGGAACCATTGTGGACGGTGTTGCCAAAGCCAAAAGGATGGAATCGAAGCACCCTAGTTGATTGATTGAAGGAATAGAAAAATGCAACATCTCTCCTCTTTCTCCCGTGCTTGGACGCATGTACATTATAGAGCATAGAGTCTACTCCCCTGCCCCTTCTATCACAAATCACAAAGCAGTGAGGCGTCAAATCACAGAGCACGGACGAAGCAACCATCATTTCACTCTTCGCTGACTCTGCTTCTCCATCGTCTTCTTCGAGAAACCATCTCACCGCACTAAGCTGGACGGATGACGCTATTGTGTACTAGTAGTACTAGTACATTTATGCGTCCTTTGGTCCAACGGACTTCCTGGATGCAAATAAGGCGGTTGTCTCGGCTTGCAGGCGACACTTGCGAATGACTTACCGTGGTCTCCCTCAATGGTGTTCTTCGTCGAACGCACTTCGCCAAACCACAACATTCGAGATATCGTCAACGTCACCGCAATGGGGAAGGAAGTCAAATATAATAGTTACTACCTCCATTTTTTTGTACACAAGGCCAGTATATCAAAATTACAATTTGTGAAAGGCCACTAACACTAATTGAGGCAAAATTGATGGGTTTTTTTACCCTTGCTTTATAGCTGTGCATGCAGCCCGGGAGTGATGACAGACCAAATGCATGCATGCAGCATGCATATAAGAGGCAGGGGAAGAGCGCTCGCGGAGAATCCGAGAAAACTCAAGCAGGAATCAAGGAAAAGGAGCCAATGACTACATGCGTATTAAGAGCCATACATTTCTCTAGGTCCTTGCATGCAGGGGTAAAATTGTCCAAAATAATGCACGGGGTGGTCTGCTTCGTATGCATGAGCCAAGTTATACGCAAACTAAAAAAGAACGGAGGGAGTATACTAGCAACCAAGGACATCAATATCGCTTGCATGCATGCGGAAGTGAGAAGGTTGGTTTGCATGGTGCTGCATTAATCAAGCGATGTGGAGTGAGATGGTTAGCTCTTTGGGTTTTGTAGAAAAAAACACATTAATTGACACATGAAACGAGGATTTGTATCGATTAATCCTGTGAAGGAAAACCCCGCCTTTCGTTTTTAACACTAGTACTCCTAGTACATACTTATCCTGTTTGGGTCTAGACCTTGCATTGCCATACTTCGCCACACATTTTTGCCAAGCTTGCCTAAAGTTTTCAAAATGAAAAGGAGGTACACTTGCGCACGGCTGTCGCGGTCGCACCGCACCCTCACACGGTCTCTCCTGCATGCCGCGGTCGCACCGCACCCTCTCACAGTCGCTCCTGCACGCCGCAAACCCAACCAAGGGAACGCACCCTCACTGACACGTGTTGTCGCATGTGAACAAACCAAACTCAACCATCCTACGGCTGACACATAATTTTCGTTCATAGAGTATGTTTATCCAACCGCATGTTGGGGAGTATCCGTATGGCCCGTGCTGTGGTATGTTGGGGAAGAAGAAGAGGTGAGGAAGAAGGTTTAGGAGACGTAGGATATTCATCCAACCGCTTGAAATGGTAGACTGACCCAAGTCAGGTGACTTGCATAACAATATATGTTTTTACACAGAAAAAGATCCATAAAAACAACAACATAAAGAAAAAACTATCACTGCTCGCGGAACGAGACGACCTCGTCATCTTTGGCTGCCAGCGCGAACCAGCCGTAGCTGCCAACGTGTGTCTCCGTAGCGTGGTTGTCCTCAGCCTCCAGCTACTCGTTCATGCGGAGCGTGCGGGCGCTCTGCACGGACAAGAGCACCGCCCGGTTCAAGTCGAGGACGTCTGGTTCCGCCCGCAGGAGGGCCTCGATGGCAGCGGCATCCGCGCGCTCCGCGTCGAGTCGAGCCTCCACCACCCGGTTCAAGTCTAGGACATCCGGTTCCGCCTACAGGAGGCCTCGATGAGAGCGGCATCTGCACGCTCCGCGTCAAGTTGAGCCTCTGCCGCCCGGTTCAAGTCTAGGACGTCTGGTTCCGCCTACAGGAGGGCCTCGATGGCAGCGGCATCCACGTGCTCCGCCTCAAGTTGAGCCTCCGCTGCCCGGTTCACATCCACGACATCCGGTTCCGCCTGCAGGAGAGCCTCGATGGCAGCGGCATGTGCGCACTCCATGTCGAGTTGAGGCTCTGCCTCCCGGTCCTCCTTTAGTATCGCAAGGTTGAACCACTGGTCCGCCTGCACCATGGGGGACTCGGATGCCGGCAGTCGACGTCCATCGTCTCATACCCATCGGGGGCCTTCTGCGCCGCGACCTCCGCCATGAACATTGGATCGGCTTCCTCCTCCTCGTAGCTCTCCAGAGAACTCGGGGATTGGCCCGCTGAGCGAGTCCTGGATTAGGAGGTCTCCGGACAGCCGGACTGTTGGACTATGAAGATACAAGATTGAAGACTTCATCCCGTGTCCGGATGGGACTCTACTTGGCGTGGAAGGCAAGCTAGGCAATACGGATATGGATATCTCCTCCTTTGTAACCGACCTTGTGTAACCCTAGCCTCCTCCGGTGTCTATATAAGCCAGAGGGTTTTAGTCCGTAGGACAACATACAATCATACCATAGGCTAGCTTCTAGGGTTTAGCCTCTCTGATCTCGTGGTAGATCTACTCTTGTAATACTCATATCATCAAGAACAATCAAGCAGGACATAGGGTTTTACCTCTATCAAGAGGGCCCGAACCTGGGTAAAACATCGTGTCCCCTACCTCCTGTTACCATCCACCTTAGACGCATAGTTCGGGACCCCCTACCCGAGATCCGCCGGTTTTGACACCGACATTGGTGCTTTTATTGAGTCTCCGCGGAAGAGATGCCTGGGTCCTCGGGTGATCTTCTGCCAGAGCTCTCACAACTGCACGAACAAGTTTGGCAGGTGATGCAGAGTATTGCCCAAGCCTTGTGGCCGTCCGCGTCCCCGCCAGGAGGCATGGGGGAGCTTATAGAGAAGTTGAAGGGAGCACGGCGGCGCTTCCGGTTATGGAAGATATTGGCCTGTTGACAGGGTGCACGGGAAGCCTGGGCTGTGGTGAAGACACGATACACCAAGGCTGACCCAAATCACATGGCCGAGGTCGGACCAGTGGGGCCCGATGGGAAAGAAATCCCTGTCAGTTTAGTGTATGATCGAGTAGAGTTAGCCGCAAAGTATTCGCAACAGGATTGTAGGCTAGACAGCCTGTTGAATGGTATAGAAGAAGAATTTAATCAGTCTTAGTGACTGTGTACTTCAAGTGACATATGTAATGAACCTAGCCGGATTGTAAATCATTTGTCATGGCGGACCTTTTCGCTTCGACCTCTGGACCCGATAGTCCGGAGTGTATCCGAATACCCACTCGGTTATATAAAAACCGGGGTATGCATGGAAACCAGGCGTAGGGGTCATAAGTGCTTGAACAGACAAGTGCCCAGCTAGCTATGTTATATTACATGGGTAGTAAGAAACATCTTCCACGGAGAATAGTTCCGTTAAGGGTTCCTTTCCCTGGGTACGCATGCCCTAATGTGCATGTCCGGGCTGCGAGTCGCAGGTTAAAAACATCTGGGGGTGTGTAGTAATTTAAATGAAAGTCATCTTTTATTCACCGACCGAATATTCCCTTAAGAACGCTAGCTTTCGGCTTCACCCAGTCTGAGGTACACATCCGGCTGACCCGGCAGTAACAATAGCAGAGGTGCTCCCCTTATGCCCTAGCCGAATTAACGGGAACGTAGGGCATAAACACAAGAGCAGGCAACCCAGCTTGGCCAAAACTTAAGTCATATTGATGCATATAATGGCGAAAAAAAGGTACATGCGGAAGGATGACACATGTGCAGGGCATGAATCCCGGAAAGATAATTAGATTAAGCTTCTGTATAGGAAGCCCGCAGGTATATTGAGCGCGGTTAGCGCATCAAGACTGTGTAACCAAGACACAGGTTTAGCCCTTTAGGGCTTTGAAGAGAAAAGAGAGAAATAAAGAGGAAAAAACATATGTGCAAAAAATTCATGGAGGTAAGGAGACGAACATAGAGTCCGGCGCTAGGTGTAGAATCTTCGTAGTCTGGCTGTGTTCCATGGGTTTGGCTCGAGTCGATTATTCGATGCATCCCGCAGACGGTATGCTCCACCGGTCAAAACCTGGTCGATAATGAAGGGACCTTCCCATTTGGGCTTGAGCTTGTTCTTTTTCTTCTCCGGCAGGCGCAGAACTATTTCACCAATGTTATAGGTTTTAGCCCGCACTTCTCTGCTTTGATACCTTCGAGCCTGTTGTTGATAGAATGCGGAACGGGATTTTGCCACGTTGCGCTCCTCCTCCAGGGCATCCAAACTGTCCTGCCGATCGATATCAGCCTATCTTTCTTCGTACATGCGCACTCGAGGTGAGTCATGGATTATGTTGCAAGGCAGTACCGCCTCAGCGCCGTACACCATAAAGAACGGTGTGTATCCGGTAGTGCGATTCAATGTGCTCCACAGCCCCCATAGTACGGAGTCGAGCTCCTCTACCCAATGGGTGTCTGATTCCTTTAAGGACCGGACTAATCTGGGTTTAATACCACTCATGATAAGACCATTCGCGTGTTCGACTTGACCGTTAGTTTGCGGATGATAGACAGAAGCATAATCGTGCTTGATGCCCATGTTGCTGCACCAAAGTTTCACCTTGTCGGCTGTAAAGTTTGTGCCGTTGTCAGTGATGATGCTGTGGGGAACGCCATAACGGTGTACAATCCCGGATATGAACTCTATCACCGGTCCGGATTCAGCCGTTTTGACAGGTTTGGCCTCTATCCATTTGGTGAATTTGTCCACCATGACCAGTAAGTATTTTCTCTTATGGGTTCCCCCTTTGAGGGGTCCGACCATATCAAGCCCCTAGACCACGAAGGGCCAAGTAATGGGGATGGTTTGGAGGGCGGTAGGTGGTATGTGGCTTTGGTTTGCAAAAAGCTGGCAACCAACACAATGTTGAACCAGATGCTGTGCATCTGCTTGGGCCGTCAGCCAATAAAAACATGTACGGAAGGCCTTGCTTACAAGGGCCCGGGCTGCTGCGTGGTGGCCGCCAAGTCCGGCATGGATTTCTGCCAACAGCTTCCGCCCTTCCTCTTCGGAGATGCACCTTTGAAGGACTCCGGTTGTGCTTTTCTTATAAACCTCTCCCTCATGGACCTTGTAGGCTTTAGATCGCCGCACTATGCAGCGAGCCTCATTTTGGTCCTCGGGTAATTCCTCTCTTGTTAGGTAGGCCAGGAATGGTTCTGTCCACGGGGCAATGACGGCCATTATCACATGGGCTGAAGGTGTTATTTCGGTGGCAGAGCCTGCGATTATGTCAGAGTATTCGGTATCTAGGGTTGTGGCCAGGTCCAGACTAATTTTGCCGGTGTCCCCTTCCCATACCACGGATGGTTTAAACAGTCTTTCTAGGAAGATGTTTGGTGGGACAGGGTCGCGTTTAGCGCCGATATGAGCTAGGATGTCCACTGCCTGGTTGTTTTCCTGAGCCGCGTGGTGGAATTCCAGCCCCTCGAACCGAGCTGACATTTTTAGGACGGTGTTGCGATATGCCGCCATTTTCGGATCCTTGGCATCAAAGTTTCCATTTATTTGGGATATTGCGAGGTTCGAGTCCCCACGCACCTCTAGGCGTTGGATGCCCATGGAGACCGCCATCCGGAGGCCGTGTAGTAGGGCCTCGTATTCGGCTGCATTATTGGAGTCCATATATAGTATTTGGAGCACGTATTGCACCGTGTCTCCTGTGGGGGATGTCAGGATAACGCCAGCCCCTAGACCAGCCAGCATTTTAGAGCCGCCGAAGTCCATGATCCAATTGGAGTATGAGCCGTACTCTTTAGGGAGTTCGGCTTCTGTCCATTAGGCTACGAAGTCGGCTAGTACTTGCGACTTAATGGCTCGTCGTGGCTTATATGTTATGTCGAATGGGAGGAGCTCAATAGCCCAACTGGCAGATCTCGGGTAGGGGGGTCCCGAACTGTGCGTCTAAGGCGGATGGTAAAAGGAGGCAGGGGACACGTTTTTTTACCCAGGTTCGGGCCCTCTTGATAGAGGTAAAACCCTACGTCCTGCTTGATTGTTCTCGATGATATGAGTATTACAAGAGTAGATCTACGATGAGATCAGAGAGGCTAAACCTTAGAAGCTAGCCTATGGTATGATTGTTTGTTGTCCTACGGACTAAAACCCTCCGGTTTATATAGACACCGGAGGGGGCTAGGGTTACACAAGGTCGGTTACAAAGGAGGAGATATACATATCCGTATTGCCTAGCTTGCCTTCCACGCCAAGTAGAGTCCCATCCAGACACGGGACGAAGTCTTCAATCTTGTATCTTCATAGTCCAACAGTCCGGCCAAAGGATATAGTCTGGCTATCCAGAGACCCCCTAATCCAGGACTCCCCTCAGTAGCCCCTGAACCAGGCTTCAATGACGGTGAGTCCGGTGCAGTGTTGTCTTCGGCATTGCAAGGCGGGTTCCTCCTCCGAATACATCATGGAAGTGTTTGAAAGCAAGGATAGTGTCTGACCCTGTAAAATAAGTTCCACATACCACCGTAGAGAGAATAATACTTCCATAAATCCAATCTGCTGAGATGTTTTGATAGTATGACATCACTTCATGGCCCGGTTATTATTCGAACCTCTTTTCTCAACCAGCTCCGCCCACATCCCGAGGTAGTTTTCTTGATACGTCTTGTCAAAGCAGAGATCTTGTTCCCCTTATCACGGGATTCTCATCAATAGGGATATCCGCGGAGACTTGATCTTTGACGGATTCGAGCCCATGCCAGACGCGCTACGCAGTCGCCACGAGCATGATGTAACTCTGCCGTCGGACAGTGTACGGGAGATCGTGTCCGCAGCTACTCCGGCCTTTAATTCGGAGCAAGTCGCGCCATCCGAGAGCGGAGGGATGGACCCCGCCATGGAGGCCGCACTCTCAGTGGCGATGGAGCTGGATACTGACTTCACCCCTTACGAGAGCCGTGTTGCCGAACTAGTGGATTCATCCTCGGCCACGGACTGCGAGCCGCTCATATCCATGCCCGTCGAGTCTGACTGGGCGCCGGTCATGGAGTTCACCTCCGCGGATATCTTTCAGCACTCACCTTTTGGAGATGTGCTAAATTCATTAAGGTCTCTCTCCCTGTCAGGAGAACATTGGCCGAACTACCTCCGGCCAGAATGGGATGTGGACGACGAAGAAATTCGCTGCCCACCCACCACCCACTTAGTAGCCACTGTCGACGACTTAACCGACATGCTCGACTTCGGCTCCGAAGACTTCGACGGTATGGACGACGAAGCCGGAGATGAACAGGATCCACCGCCCTCGGGGCACTGGACCGCTACCTCATCATATGATATGTATATATATATATATGTGTGTGTGTGTGTGTGTGTGTATGGTGGACACCCCCAAAGAAGCCAATGGCAAGGAGAAAGCGGCGGATGACCCCTCCAAGAAGCAACCCGAGCATCGACGTCAGCGGCGCCGCTCTAAGTCCCGCCACAGTAAGAGCAGTGATACGGGCACAGGAGATAATAACACTCCGTATAGTGCCGAAGACAACAACAATCCCCTCCAGCACGATGTAGAGCCGGAGGACGAACAAGCAAGCCCTCTAGAGCAGGCAGCAGATGGAGAACTGGAGGAGGACAATTATAGGCCTCTCTCCGAAGACGAGGCGAGCCTCGGCGACGACGAGTTTATCGTGCCTGGGGACCCCGTCGAGCAAGAGCGCTTCAAGCGCCGGCTTATGGCCACGGCAAATAGCCTGAAGAAAAAGCAGCAACAGCTTCAAGCTGATCAAGACTTGCTAGCAGACAGGTGGATCGAAGTCCTTGTGGCCGAAGAACACGAACTAGAGCGCCCGTCCAAGAGTTACCCAAAACGCAGGTTGCTACCTCACCTCGAGGAAGAAACATTGAAACCTCATTCACCAGTGTACAATGCGGCTGACCGGCCACTACGCGGCCGAGTCAGTAAGGCGTTTCAGCCTAAAGTTCAGCCCGCACCCCGTCGCTACTCAGTCAAAAATACTACGGCCCGAGGTAACACAGAGGACTTGCGAGACATATTGGACAGTAAGGCAAAAATCACAAGGTCAATATACGGGACACGAACACGTGCGCCCACACGGGACGATGAACGTTGCGTCGGATACACCAAGAGTAAATCTGGCCGAGCCGAATACAGCGGACAAGACTCATACGAACTACGTCGGGATATAGCCCGGGACAGAGGCGCCGCACACCCCCTATGCTTCACTGATGAAGTTATGAATCATGAATTCCCGGAGGGTTTCAAACCCGTAAACATCGAATCATACGACGGCAGAACAGATCCCGCTTTATGGATTGAGGATTTCCTCCTTCACATCCACATGGCCCGCGGTGACGATTTACATGCCATCAAGTACCTCCCACTAAAACTCAAAGGACCATCTCGGCATTAGCTGAATAGCTTGCCAGCAGATTCCGTCGGCAGTTGGGAGGATTTGGAAGATGCATTTCTTGACAACTTCCAGGGCACTTATGTGCGGCCACCGGATGCTGATGATTTGAGTCACATAACCCAGCAGCCAGGGGAATTGGCCAGACAATTCTGGACACGGTTCCTGACTAAGAAAAATCAAATTGTAGACTGCCCGGATGCAAAAGCCCTAGCTGCATTCAAGCATAGCATCCGCGACGAGTGGCTCGCCCGCCACCTCGGCCAGGAGAAGCCGAAATCTATGGCAGCCCTCACAACACTCATGACCTGCTTTTGTGCGGGCGAGGACAGCTGGCTGGCTCGCAGCAACAACACATCAAGGAATCTGAATACCTCGAATACCAAAGACGTTAACGGTAGGTAGCATCATAATATACCAAAACGCCGCAATAACGGCGATAACACCGAAGATATGGCACTCAACGCCGGATTCAAAGGCTCTAGATCCGGTCAGCGGAAAAAGCCATTCAAAAGAAATACTCCGGCTTCGTCCAGTCTGGATCGCATAGTGCATCCTCGTGTCAAATCCACGGCACCCCTGAAAAGCCAGCCAATCACACCAACAGAGAATGCTGGGTGTTCAAGCAGGCCAGCAAGTTAAATGTCGAAAACAAGGACAAGGGGATGCATAGCGATGACGAGGAGGAGCCCCGGCCGCCGAACCCAGGGGGACAGAAGGGGTTTCCCCCACAAGTAAAGAAAGTAACCATGATATACGCAACCCACATTCCCAAGAGGGAGCGGAAGCGTGCACTAAGGGACGTCTACGCGATGGAGCCCGTCGCCCCGAAGTTCAACCCATGGTCTGCTTGTCCAATCACCTTCGATCGCAGGGACAACTCCACTAGCATCCGTCATGGCGGATCTGCCGCACTAGTCCTAGACCCCATCATTGACGGATTTCATCTCACTCGAGTCCTTATGGACGGCGGCGGCATCCTGAACATGCTTTATCAGGATACAGTGTGAAAAATGGGTATCGATCCCTCAAGGATCAAACCCAACAAAACCACCTTCAAAGGTGTCATCCCAGGTGTAGAGGCCCATTGCACAGGCTCAATCACACTGGAGGTGGTCTTCAGATCACCAGATAACTTCCGAAGCGAAGAGTTAATCTTCGACATTGTTTCGTTTCGCGGTGGCTATAATGCACTGCTCGGACGGACAACATTTGCAAAATTCAATGCAGTGCCGCATTACGCATACCTCAAGCTCAAGATGCCAGGTCCTCGCGGGGTCATAACAACAAATGGAAACACAGAACGCTCGCTCTGTACGGAAGAGCACACTGCGGCCCTTGTAGCAGAGGCACAAAGCAGCCTATTCAGCCAGATCAACCATCCGGCGTTACAACCTCGGGACACCTTCAAGCTAGTCTAGAACCATCGAGGGTTCCGGCGTAGTGTCCGGCTGGGGCACGAACTCGAAGCCCGTAGGCGCCTCGCTCCCTTGGTACCCAGGGTACGGGAAGTCGCCGCGAGGCGCCCCCAGGACCACCTCCCCTTGGCTTGGTGCCTGTTTAGACAACACCTCGGCGTTGTCCGTAGGGCGAGGGGTGGAAGCGGTCGGAACAGAACCGCTGTTCATATCCGACGAGTTCCAAAGAGCCGCTCGACGAGGGTACGTCGAGATGAGCTCGGGACGGACTGCATAATCATGTTCGGCATGAGGAAAGGCAGTACAATAAAACATATCATGAAGTACTATGGTGTCCAGACACTTACGACTTCCCCAGGGGCTTGTCCCTGGGCAGCCACTCGTCGCCGATGTCGGCGGCCGCCGTGGCACAGTCCGGAAGGAGGGTCCTTCCCTTCTTGGACCCTTTAGCCTCCCCGGATGGGTCGGCCTTCCTTTTCTTGTCTCCCCCGGCTGGGCGGAGGGGAGAACTTTTCTCCTCCTCCTCCTTTCCGTGGGAGGAGTGCGCGTCGGAGTCATCATCAGATGACTCTGATACAACCTTGTGCCGGAGACCCTTTCGGGTCCCCGCCGCCTTCTTCTTTGTTTTTTCGGCACCTCGTAGGGTGCCGGAGTCAGCATCTTCGTCAAAAGAGCGTCTGCAGGGTCTTCGGGCAGTGGGGCTGGGCTATCAAGCTGCTCCGCCGTCTCTACCTAGTCCTGTCAATGACATGGAAGTTCAGATCCTGCACACAACTAAACCGGGGCAAATAAATACCCTGAGAAATATAAAAAGCTTACCGGATTGGCGCGACGCTTTACGCTGAGTCCGCGGTCCTCGTTGAGAGGGGGAGGGATCTCGGCGCTCTTAAACATCACCCTCCAGACGTCCTCGTGCATCGTGTCATAGAGCTCTCGTAGTGTCTGGTGTTTGGCCGAGTCGAACTCCCACAAAACAAATGCCCGTCGTTGACACGGAAGGATCCGGCGGAAGACCATAACATGGACCACGTTGACGAGCTTGATTTTCTTGCTTGTCATGTTCTGGATGCAGGTCTGAAGTCCGGTCAACTCTATCGGAGAGCCCCAGGACAGGCCCTTCTTTTTCCAGGAGGTAAGCCACGTGGGGATTCTGGATAGAAATTTGGGGGTCGCCACCTAGTTGGAGTCGCACGGCTCGGTGATGTAGAACCACCCTGATTGCCACCCCTTTATGGTATCCACATAGGTGCCCTCGAGCCAGGTGACATTAGCCATCTTGCCCACCATGGCGCCTCCGCACTTTGCTTGCTGGCCGCTCACCACCTTCGGTTTGACATTGAATGTTTTCAGCCATAGGCCGAAGTGGGGCCTGATGCGGAGGAAGGCCTCGCACATGACGATAAACGCCGAGATGTTGAGGATGAAGTTGGGGGCTAGATCATGAAAATCCAGCCCATATTAGGACATGAGCCCGCGAACAAATGGGTGGAGGGGAAAACCCAGTCCGCGGACAAAATGGGTAAGAAAAACTACCCTCTCCTAGGGCTCGGGCATCGGGACGATCTGCCCCACATCGGGCAGCCGGTGCGCGATATCCGCGGCCAGATATCCGGCTTCCCGTAATTTTTTGACGTTCTACTCCGTGACGGAGGAGACCATCCACTTGCCTCCTGCTCCCGACATGCTTGGAGTGGTTTGAGAAGAAGAACGCGAGCTTGGGCGCTACAGCTCGAGTGTGCGGGAATGGGAAAGTGAGAAGGAAGAAGGCATGGGTGAAAAAAGTAGATCTTTGTCCCTTTTATAAGGGCAGAGGAGGCGATGAGTCTCCCCACTTCCCTGACAAAACCGCTTATTCCCCCGGCACTGTAATTGATGGCGCGGTTGGGTTACCCACATCCGTATTGATGGGAATCCCGTGATAAGGGGAACACGATCTCTGCTTTGGCAAGATGCACTACTAGGAAAAGGCCTACTAATGGCGCACCTAATTTGGCCATTAATGGCGCATTAGTGGTGCGCCATTAGTGCCATGCCATTAGTATATTTTACTAATGGCGCACCACTGGTGCGCCATTAGTATCTGGTATACTAATGGCGCACCCCAGATGCGCCATTAGTATATACAACAGTGCGCCATTAGTATGCCTCCCAGGGGGCCATGTATGCCCAGGTGCTTTGGCATACTAATGGCACACAACAACATGATGCGCCATTAGTAACTTCGGCATACTAATGGCACACTGTTTAATGATGCGCCATTAGTATCCTTTGGCATACTAATGGCGCACTATGATGTGATGCGCCATTAGTATGAATATTAGGTTTTTTTTATTTTTTATTTTTCTGGTTTTTGCACAGGTTACAAAATGTATAATTGGACAAAATATAGACAACACACATCAACAACAGATTCATCGAATACAATAGAAGATTAGTCTCTGAATACAATTCATCATTTTAGTCTCTGAATACAATTCATCATATTAGTCTCCGAATTGAAAAGACCGAACAAAGATAGAACATTATATTACAAGTCTCGAGACCGCGAGTTTGTCTTCACATTACAAGTCGATATCGATCATCTAAACTACCATCACATAGAAGAGAGCAGCGGTCATCACGATGAGCATCATCACGATGAAACTCGTCTTCATCTGGTTCCTCCAACGCTCCCTCCCCTCTCCCGCTAGATAGCGGGCGTATCTAGATTCGGCCTCGGCCCTAGTGGCGTACCCTTTGTAACTGTTACCGCTGAATCGGTGAACCTATCTCCGACACTCCTCCCAGTCGTCGTAGACTCCAGGAACCTTACCCTTGTACATGACATACCACGGCATCGCTATGCAGTAGCCAAACGAAATGTTAGTACCAATTCACAGACAATACATAAGCAATATATAAGTATGCAACAGAACGATCGGAAGAGAAAAGCAAGACATTAATAGCATCGATTACATCTAAGTTGAACGACTCTCGAAACCAAAGAGACATACTACAAGTTCATTAAAGTTTAATTACAACATGAGCCAATCGATGTTTCAGAACTAGACACAGCATCACTGCTTTCGACTCGACTCAAGGGACCGGAGCGTGGATGAAGCCGCCGTCTATCGTGGGAGTCATGAAACAACGAGCGTTGTCAGCCTGCATTTGTAGGATTGTGTCGATGTCACTGTTGGACGGTTGATTTCTGAGGTAGAACTACCCGAGGTACGAAGGACATCTTGATGGATGATTTCCGCAAACTCCGACTGGATGCGAAAGAATTCTTGTCTGATGTCCGCGTCCTGGATTGCCGACACGCTCGCGGCCCAATCTTTGAGTCTACTCGGTAGCAGAAGTTGATGATGGTCCCGTACGATCGCCCGCATGTGATGGATGGCGTAGTAGACACCCTTCTGACCGCCAGGTAGCTGCTTGACACAGCAGAACGTCGTATTGTGGCAGAACACGTGCTTGCCGTACTTACGAATAGGCCTGGTGAAGGTGCCTCCAGATTTGACGTAGCCGGGGAGAACATCATCAAGAACCTTCTTGACATTTGTGTAGTCTACGTTCGACTGACAGTCCGGGTCGAAATACGTGGCCATGGAATATTTGGGGCTTAGGAGGATGAGCGTGCAATGTGTGTCACTGCAGAAAACATGGAATGTTAAAAGAAAAACAATCGAAATCTAGGAATTCATATGTTACGGGGCGGTTGAGGGGAGGACTTACTCGGGAAAGTAAGGCACGAGGAAGTTATCCTTATCTTGGTTTGCCAGAATGACGCCTTCGAGGTAAGAACTCGCGACTTGCCGGTCCCCAGCGCTGCCCAAGATCTTGGCACGCATGTAGAAGGGGTCGACTATCACGATGTCCGGGGTCTTGTCGCGAATGATCCGCATCTCCATACTCAGCGAAAATAGCCGAACGAAGGTGTAGTGTAGCGGATGAAGGTTCAACATAGCATGGATGTCATCAAACTGCAGGACGATCGTACCCCCGATGGAGTTATCCACAAAGCCCTTGCCCTCTGGCACCTTGGCCGCGAAAACCGGGTATGCCACATCCTTCTCTCCGAGACGCCGCTTCTCCAAAGAAAGAACACTGTCATGCAGACTCCGCATAGCACCGGTTGCAGCATCGAGCATATTTCTCGGTAGCATCGGCCTACCCACCACATGCACCCTCCTCGAGATATCCTCAGGTGAAGGTGGCCCGTCCTAAGCACGGATCGTACTCGGTGCCGGCTGGCCCGCACCCTTGTTAGTCTTTCTTTTGCGTCCCTTCTTCTTCTCCTGTAATGGGACCGAGTTCTGCTCATAGACCGCCTTCTTGAGTGTGTTGGGGCTGATAATATTTCGCACCTCGCCTATCTGAGGCTCGGTGAAGTCGGCAGCTGGAGGCATCTCCTGAGAGCTGAACGGCAGACGACGCCTGTTGCAACTTGGCTTCTCCGCGGTACCAGCTAGATCGTGCACGTCTTTTGTTGGGTTGGGTTCTTGAGAAGGAGGCCCCATGAAGTCGCCACCGTACCCATGATCGGCAAAGTACTGATCGACGTTGGCAAATGTATCTTCGTCGTCGTCGTTCTGATCCTGTGCCATATGCATGTTTGGATCCAGTGGCATAGGGATGTCCGGCACCGTTGCGGCGGTCTTGCCATGGGGCCGACTTGGCGCCGGCACGACTGGCGGTGTTGTCTTTGGGGTGGTGTCCCCCGCCCCCAAACGAATCTGGCTCTTCGGCCAAAGCAGGGGCCAGCTCAGGCAGGCGCTGAGGGTCATCACGTCATCATCGTCGGCCCCGACGGGTCGAATCGGAGGTAACAACTCATCGCAGCCTGGCAGCACCCGAACCAGTTGAACCCTAAACAAGTTGGGTGGCATCTGGGTACCGTGGAACAAGGGGTTGCCCGGTTGAACGATTTTGCCCATGGCGACATCGACCAACTCGTTGTTCATGAAGTGCAGGAGAGTGGACGGAACGTCGGCGGCGCCCTGCGAAAACATGTAGGGCGTCAGGGATGCCCAGTCAAAGGCAAGGAGATGAAGTCCTCGGCCGAGAGAGGCTTAATTAGTTACCGTGATGATGGCGTCGAGCTCGGCTAATGTCGAGGCACCGCCAACGGCGGGCGTGCAGTTGACAGAGGGGCCGCTTGCTGCAGAGGTGCCGGCCGACGTACACCCGGGTGCATTAAGCTCCCGTGCCGGCGTCGGAGACACCAATGCCGCCTCCGCCGGAGACACCAATGGCCCCGCCATCGCGTTCTACGAGTTGCTGGCCGTGAAGCTAGGAATTGGGGGCGGCCCCTGTTGGCCGCCCACAATCCACGCACTAATCCCCTGGATCAAGGTAGGCACAATGGCGGTGATCGTCGCACCGAGTTGTTGTTGCACTTGCTCTTGGACAATCTCCGGAATCCGTGCCACCTGTGCCCTGAGTTCTTGAACCTCGCGCGCCTGGCTTTCCGAGCTGGTCTCTTTCTCCTTTCGCCCACCAGTGTTATAGTATGACGACCATTTTGTCGACAAGCCTTTGCCGGCCACACGACCAGCTGACGTCGTCTTACTGAGCTTATCCTTGTTCTTCATTACATTCAACGCCCTATTTAGAGTGGTGTCCCAAGGGTTGCTCTTAGTCGACCCCGCGCTACTGCTTTCAGTCGCCTGCGGAAGGAATGTGAACCATTTAGAAATTTGGCTTCATTAATTAGAATGCAACCATATGGAGCTAATTACGCGGGGGTGTATTCCTTACCAGAACAAGCTCAAGCGCCCTAGTCTTCAGATCCGTGGTAAGCTCCTTTGTTTTCGGGTCCTTCTTGTACCGGGCCCTGACAAAGTTCCTGGTCTGCTTGTCACCGTATTTATCGAAGAGGGGCGGTAGGCCTTGCTCGGCATGGTCCGCCTCCTCCTTGTCCCATATAGGCTCCGCCACTCTGTAACCGCCGGGACCGAGTGTGTGTTCCCCTAAGTTCAGCTCCCGCATTTCTTTCCCCCACTTACTTGATTCGGAGTTTGTGGTGCTCAAGCAATTGATCTTGAAGTCGTTGTAGTCATCTTCGGTGATCGAAGGATTTTTCTCCTTGATCTTCTCATAACTCTCACCTTTCTCGATCATTCTCTTCACAATGCTTTTCCAAGTAGACAGGGCCTTGCTCATCTTCGTGAGGGCAGCATTGTTCACTTTATTCCCTTTGAGGCTTGTGTTTTCAAATTCAGCGGGGAACTTGTATCGTTCGTGCAGCTTCGTGAAGAGGAGGTTGCGCAAATTCCCTCGGTCAGGATGCCTCAGGTTCTCGGTGTTGATCGAGACGGTGCTCTGGAGAATGCACCCGAGCTGAAGCGAGTACCCCTTGACTATTCGTTCGGGCGCCGTTGGATTCCCGTCGGAGTCCACTTCAGTAACTTCCTCCTTGAGGGTGTGGAGCACGGTCGGGCGCCGGTCCTTCCGTTGCCTCTTCGGTTGGCTGCCATCTGTGCGTGCTCCGCCATCATCAGTGGTGGCATCCTCGGCGGCACCATCAGTGGTGGCATCAGTGGGGTCATCCTCGGCGGTACCATCAGTGGTCTCAGGATCGGTGGGGAAGGCGGCATCCTCATACAAGTGAGGTTGTTCCTCCATCTCCTGGGACAGCTCCCAGAATTTCTTGCCGCCCGAACCCCCGGCCTCATCGTTGTTGGCCATGTTTCTCTATAAATAGGAACAAAGTTTGGTCAAAAAGTTGGTTATTGTCGAGGAACAAGATCATGGTCTCATCATTTAGGGTTTGTCGACACCGAGGCATCCTAAAAGCTAAGCTTTTATCATTGAGGGTTTTTCGACGCCGAGGCACCCTAAAAGCCTAAGCTTTCATCATTTCGGTTTTTATCGACACCGAGGCACCCTAAAAGCCAAGGTTTCATAATTTAGGGTTTGTCGACGCTGAGGCACCCTGAATGCTAAGTTAAGTTTTCATCATTTAGGGTTTATCGATGCCGAGGCACCCTAGGTTGACTAATATATATGGGTATCTTCTAATAATATACCCTATCAAGGAAAGGGAAGGAGAATTCTAAGTTGGGCCTAATCACTTAGCTCTATTGCCACCTATGGTTTAATGCAGCAAGAATAAAGAGGCAGTTGATCCTACTCAATTAAGTACAAAGATACCCCGGCCCATGCATTAGTCGCAAGTACCCCATATGTCCTATTTTTAGCAAAGTCATGCTAAAATTCACGGAAAATTTCAACATGACCTTTGCTGAAAATAGGACATATGGAGTACCCGAATTTGCCGGAACGGAAGTTAATCGACATTCCGGCAAACTCAAGGGCCTCTCGGGGTACAGCAGCAGCATCACAATTTGACAAAATTCCCAAGTAGTACAGCAGCAACATCACAAGTAGTACCAATGAACATATAGTCCAGCAGATTCTGAATTTCGATAAATGACAACAAGTTAACTCATTCTGAACATATAGTACCAGTGAACATATAATCCAGAACATATAGTCCAGCAGCAGCATCTATTTACCAACTTGATTTACCAGTCATGAAAACAGAGATACTTGTATGCCAAAACATATGCTTAAGAATTTACATTTCCACTCAATAAAAGGTTCAGAATGCTGAGTAAGTGGAAACAACGCTTGGGAAGAAAAGGTAGCAAAAGCAATACTATCATCAAAATTCTTTTCTCATGAGCAAATGGGCCTCTTTTGCTGCTAAGCTTCAGCAGTGCTAGCTGCTCAACGCCAAGTACTGCAAATTATATTATACTAGTCCATAACTAAATGATGGGTTCGATTTGTAGAAGTAACAAGTCAGACTTCCATAGATGAAAGTAGCATGATATACTAATTACCAGATGGGGTAGCAATGGATAGAAAAAAATAAGAATGGTGTATGCACAAAACAAGATATCATGGCTCTCATGATCATAATTCATGCATGACAAATTAGATATAAAGGCCGCAAAGCTTAGTCCTTATGCCTTAAATCTTAACCACATTTTGCTATTGCTAATTTCTAGAAGTGAGCTCTGAGAGCTTTCTATAATAAATTAGTCAAGATAAGTTCCTAAGATCCTGATATGACGAAACTAGCATACATATACCAATAAATGCAATTTGTAACAAATTGTTGTACAACAATATATCTTCTAGCCATGAAACCCTACCCTGATTCTCCTTTCTTCCACTTGCCAAAGACAAGTTGGCCGTAGAGGATGGTCCAACTCAGATCAGCCTACAGAAGTGCATTGTATAATTCTGTTTAATTCCAAGCAGTAGTTCAGGAAGTGCAAATTGCAGAAGTTTGAGAAAGCACTAACTGGAAAGTCTGGTGTTTCCTTGAAAACATGAAAGTGCCTGACTATGCATACAATTTTACAACAAGACATCCACCATACAATTTTTATTAAAGGAAAAGACTTACGTGAAGTTTAATTAAAGTTTCAGTTAAAGTTAGGAAGCACGGGACATCGCATTCGCATCAGTGCTGCTACTTGCATTCAGTAAACACTTGGGACATTAACCAGCTACAGATGCATTTCTGTTCTTGCATCTGTATACTTCACCTATGTGCCAGACTGTTGTACTGAGGCATGACACCTATAAGATATGATAATTGTATCACTCGTGCGGCATGTACAATATACTAGTGTATCAATCAAAAGATAAAAGTTGCATCACGTACTATAAAGAGGCGACATAGCAATGCACACTCTCTCCACACATATCAATTGGCAAGTAAAATGCACACCGTGTATACATGCTTCAATTGACAAATTCACATAGCAATGACCATTGTGTACACTGACTCTACATATGCTTCAATTGAAAAATTGACCATTTTTTTAGAACAGCGGCCACTAGCTAGCATCAGCACAACCACCCATCCATGGCCCAACAGAATAGTAGCGCAAGCAGCAGCACAACACCAGTGGCTCAAGCGGCAGCAGGTAGCATGCGCACGAGAGTAGAAGAGGAGCTCACCGTCCGGTGACGAGGCAGCGGCAGGTCGGCAGCGGCCGGCGTGGAAGAGGAGGCAGAGGCGGGGCGTCGTCGAGGAGGGCAGAGAAGAGGGCCTGGATGCTCTGCACGACGAGGGAGGGGGCGGCGTCCGACGGCAGTGGGAGGGCAACAACTTCCGGCGGCGGCTGCTGGTGGGAGCGGGAGGAGGAGCCCGACGAGGTGGACGGGGCGGTGTGGACGGGGCGGCGTCCGGGCCGCCGGTGACGAGGGGGAGGAAGGGGAGAGGGAGGCGGCGGGGGCGCGTGGGCGGCTGCGGCGCAGTGGGTCGGGGCAGCGGCGGCGGCGGCGCGGTGGAGGGAGGGAGAGGGAACTGGCGAGGGGGAGAGGGAAGGGGGGATCGGGCGAAGGGGGAGAGGGAAGGGGGGATCGGGCACAATACTAATGGCGCACCACCCCTCGGTGCGCCATAAGTACATCCATACTAATGGCGCACCTCACCGTGGTGCGCCATTAGTAGTTTTTTTTCTTATAGCAATGGCACAATACTAATGGCGCACCACCCCTCGGTGCGCCATAAGTACATCCATACTAATGGCGCACCTCACCGTGGTGCGCCATTAGTATTTTTTTATAAGACAGTAATAATTTTTGAAACTTGTTTAAATCATAACAGTAATATTTTTTATAAGACAGTAACAGTAATATTTTTTTATAAGACAGTAATAATTTTTTTAAAAATATCATCAAACAGTAATGCCGGTGGAGCGGGGGAGGGTGCGCGGGGTGCGGGGGGTCGGCGGCGGCGGTTGAGTAGGGGAGGGGTGCGGGGGGTCGGCGGCGGCGGCCGGTGGACCTGGGGGTGCTCGGCGGCGAGGGGGACCGGATCTGGCGAGGTGGGATAGCGATCGAGATGGAGGGGGATCGAGATCGAGTGTCCATGAAATTTAAAAATATTCATGATAGTTCAAAAAGTGCCCATGAAATACAATCGAGAAATGAAGGCTACGATTTAAATACAATCGATCTTAGCTAGCTATCTGTTCACAATCTTCTTGCCCTTCTTTTTCGCAAATGGAGTTCTTCTGTGGAACGGACGTCCATTAGGTAGGGTGGTCCTGCTTCTTCTTGTGGTGTATGCTGCTACTTCATCATCGTCGTCATGTTCGATCCTCGGGTCGCCGTACTTGTCTAAGTCTTGCTCATTGGCTACTCCATCCATTCCGATGATCTTCCTTTTGCCTCTTCTCACGACAACACGACTGGGCTTTGACGGGTCGGTAATGAAGAAGCATTGGTCCACTTGGGAAGCCAGTACCCATGGCTCATTTTTCGCGGTGACGTTTGCGCCCGCGGTCTTGGATTTGGCTTCGGGTATAACCATGGTGGTGAAATACCGGTCTTATTTTAGGACGCTCTTGGCCCATCTGACACGGAACATCGGGACCTTCTCTCCAGCGTAGCTCAGCTCCCAGATCTCCTCGATCCTTCCGTAGTATCTGTCCTTGTCGTTACCGGTGTAGGATTCCATCGTTACCTCGGAGTTCTAATAACCATCGCTCTTCATGTCCTTGGCCTCGGTGTAGAATGTGTAGCCGTTGATATCGTACGCCTCATAGGTCATCAGGTTGTGCTCGGCGCCCTGTGACAAGGCGAATATGAGTTGCTCTTCCGTGGAAGAATCCTCATGTAAAGGGTACAACAGAAGCTTCTTCTTGAACCAACGCGTGAAACATGAGTTGTGCTCTTTGAGTATATCTCCGTCCGTCCTCTGTTGGCCTCGGTCATTGTACGTCTTCTTAATAAAGGTTTTGTGCTGTACCACCCAAGGATCGACCACGTCTATGTGTTGTAGCGCGACTAGGTTTGCTCTTTCAAAGTCGGCGAGTCGACCCTCGAAGTCGACATGCATTTCACGACGACCCTCACGGTGACCCCATCCAGCGAGCCTGCCGAGGTGCCTGTTGACGGGAAGACCAACGGGGTTCTCAATGCCTAGATAATTCGTGCAGTAGGAGATGCACTCTTCGGTCAGAAAGCCCCTGGCTATGCTTCCCTCTGGACGTGACATGTTGCGAACGTATCCTTTGATGACACCATTCATCCTTTCGAACGGCATCATGCTGTGCAGGAACGTCGGCCCAAGTTGGATGATATCGTCCACGATATGGACTAGCAGATGCACCATAACGTCGAAGAATGCGGGCGGGAAGTACATCTCAAGCTCGCATAGTATCACCACGATCTCTTCCTGTAGCCTTCTGAGTTGCCTCACGCCAACAGACTTCCGAGAGATGACGTCGAAAAAGTTGCATAGGCCAAATAGGGTTTCACGGACGTGCGCGTCCATGATCCCACGGATTGCAACTGGAAGTATCTGCGTCATCAGCACGTGACAGTCATGAGACTTCATCCCGCTGAACTTCAGCTTCGCTGGGTCTAGGTATCTGCTTATCTTCCCCGCATAACCGTAAGGAAGTTTTACTCTTACGACGCAGGTGAAAAACTGCTCGATCTCCTCCTGACTTAGAGTGAAGCACGCGGGAGGGTAGTCATTTCCGGTCTTCTTGGCCTTTTTGCCTTTGCGACGACTTTCCGTGTCCTGCTTTGCCTCATCATCATCATCATCATCATCATGATCATCATATATAGCGTGAAGCTCCTGCCTGATGCCCGTTGATTTCAAGTTTGCCCTTGCTTTCGGCCCATCTTTGGTCCTCTCTGGCATGTTGAGCAGGGTACCAAGCAGAATCTCGCACACGTTCTTCGTGATATGCATGACATCAAGGCTGTGAGGCACACGGTGGATCTTCCAGTACGGCAAGTCCCAGAAAACAGACCTCGTTTTCCATACCTTCAGTAGCGGCTCTGGCGCCTTTCGCTTCTTTCCCGGCTCTGGCGCCTTTTGCTTCTTTCCCGGCAGTGGGCAGTCTTTCCAATTTTTCAACAGCTCGTCTATTTCCTCGCCGCTCCTCGTACGCGGGCGTCCTCGGGGTTCGGTTTCACCATCGAACAGATCCTTGCGTTTTCTCCACGGGTCATCGTCGCGAAGCCACCTTCGATGTCCCATGAACACGGTTTTCGAAGACCCGGGATCTCTATCTAGCTGGCGATACGTTGTGTCATCCATGCACCTGACGCATCCAGAAAATCCATGGACCACCTGCCCCGCGACATATCCGTAACCGAGATAGTCATGCACCGTCGTGAGCAGCGCGGCTCTCATAGGGAAATATTCTTTCTCTGCGGCGTCCCACGTATTGGCTGGCGTTTTCCACAGCGTGTCAAGCTCCTCTTTCAGCAGCCCCAGATACAGATTGATGTTGTTCCCTGGTTGTTTCGTTCCGTCAATTAGCATACTCATGTGAATGTACTTCCTCTTCATGCACAACCAGGGGGGAAGGTTGTACATCCACACAAACACAGGCCAGGTGCTATGTGTGCTTCTCTGGCTGCCAAACGGATTGACTCCATCGGTGCTCGCGCCCAGCACGATGTTCCTTGGATCCTCCCCAAATTCTGGGTATTCGAAGTTCAACGCTTGCCACTGGCTCGCATCCATAGGGTGACTCAGCATCTTGTCTTTTTTATCTATCTCCGGATCATTTGCGTCATCTTCTCGCTTCTTCTCCTCCCTATCCGCGTGCCAACGCAGGAGCTTTGCTACCTTAGGGTCCGCGAAATACCGCTGCAGACGAGGAGTGATCGGAAAGTACCACACCACTTTTCGAGGAGCTTTCTTCCTCTTCTTGTATCGAGTGACGCCGCACACCGGACATATGGTAGACTCCGCGTGCTCGTCCCGATAAATGATGCAATTGTTCATGCACACATGGTATTTCACGTGCGGTAAATCCAGAGGACACACGATTTTCTTCGCCTCCTCCAAACTGGTCGGGCACTTGTTCCCCTTGGGAAGACGTTCGTGCCAGAATGACATGTTCTCGTCGAAGCATGCGTCGGTCATTTTGTGTTTTACCTTCATCTCTAGAGCCATGAGCGTTACTTTCAGGCAGGTATCCTCGGGCCTGCATCCTTCATACAATGGAGTAACCGCGTCTAACTCAAGTTGATCCATCTTGGCTTTCTCTCGGGCGGCAGCTCTTGCGTTATCCGTCTGCTTGAGAAGTAGCTCTTGAATATGAGGGTCCTGCACCCAGCCCATCGATGGTCCAGCGTCGTCTGCTCCGCCGGCATCATCATCTTCATGATCATGCCCGTCGTCTGCTCCGGCATCTTCCTCATCATCATGTCCTGCATCTTCTACATGATGACTGTGTACAACATCACTGTCGTGATCATCTCCTGGGGATTCTTCATCTTCTCGCCCGCCCGAGCCGCGGTGGTTGTTTTGCTGCCCTTCCTCATTTCTTGCCCGGCCCCCATGGACGACTTCGTAGTCATCTTCATCACCTTGCCACCGATAGCCATCCATGAAACCACGCAAGAGCAGGTGGTCCCGCACCTTCCCGGATTCCGGGTCCGCAATAAGGCTCTTCAGCTTGCATCTTCGACACGGACATCTTATCTCCTTCTCGTTCTTTTGAAGCATCTCGGCCTTCGCGGACCTCAAAAACCTATTCACGATGCCTTCGGTCATCATGCGGACCATGGTCGCCTGCAGGGTTGAGCAAAATGATATTTTAGAACCAAGAAAAAATTTGGCATGACTTTCCCTAAAAATAGGACCAAAAAGAATGCTTAATGCCAAAATTCTCGCCGAAACGGAAATGAATCAACATTCCGGCAAAATATTGGCAACTATCGCATTTCAAATACCGGTACATCTCCAAACACAAACACATATGCAACACCACAAACATATGCAACACCACGAACATACATAGATCTAGCTAGGCCATAAAAAGTGCATGTGCACATTGTTGTAGGGAGAACAACATAAATATAGCTTCCCCCCTTACTTACCTATCAAAACAAGGTAATTTAACCACTTAAATTGAATGAATCTATGGTGGAAATGAGGTGAAAAAGAGGAGGCACCCGAGACAAGGAGGAGGTGGAGAAAATGAAGTGGGGAGAAAGTGAGTGTGGGTAGGAGAGGCTGTCCAAAATATCTTGTTGCTGCCCACTTACTAATGGTGCACCAACTCTAAATGCGCCATTAGTAATCCAGGTTACTAATGGCGCACCTTCTGGTGGTGCGCCATTAGTAGTTTTGCAAAAAAAAACATACTAATGGCGCACTGTCCCACAGTGCGCCATTACTAGTTTAAACTAGTAATGGCGCACGGTGGAACAGTGCGCCATTAGTAGTTTTGCAAAAAAGGGAATAAAAAATATAATAAAAAAACAACATTAGTGGCGCACTTTCCGGCAGGTGCGCCATTACTAGTTACAACTAGTAATGGCGCACTGTGTCTGGATGCGCCATTAGTATGTTTGGACAGGCGCACTAGTTAAAAAAAATTTGGATACTAATGGCGCACCCTGGGCCAGGTGCGCCATTAGTAGTTTCAACTCTAATGGCGTATCAGAATGTGGTGCGCCATTAGTATATACTAATGGCGCACCGCTTGTCTGGTGCGCCATTAGTGTCAATCCCATCTATAGCCCTTTTTCTAGTAGTGATGTATCAAGAAAACCGCCTCGCGATGTGTGCGGAGCTGGTTGAGAAAAGCCGTTCGAATAATAACCGGGCCATGAAGTGATGTCATACTATCAAAACATGTCAGCAGATTGGATTTATGGAAGTATTATTCTCTCTATGGTGGTACGTGGAACTTATTTTACAGGGTTAGACACTATCCTTGCATTCAAACTCTTCCATGATGTATTCAGAGGAGGAACCCGCCTTGCAATGCCGAAGACAACACTGCGCGTCGGACTCATCATCATTGAAGACTAGTTCAAGGGCTACTGAGGGAGTCCTGGATTAGGGGGTCTCTAGATAGCCGGACTATATCCTTTGGCCGGACTGTTGGACTATGAAGATACAAGATTGAAGACTTCGTCCCGTGTTCGTATGGGACTCTACTTGGCGTGGAAGGCAAGCTAGGAAATACGGATATGTATATCTCCTCCTTTGTAACCGACCTTGTGTAACCCTAGCCCCCTACGGTGTCTATATAAACCGGAGGGTTTTAGTCCGTAGGATGACAGACAATCATACCATAGGCTAGCTTCTAGGGTTTAGCCTCTCTGATCTCGTGGTAGATCTACTCTTGTAATACATATCATCAAGCACAATCAAGCAGGACGTAGGGTTTTACCTCTATCAAGAGGGCCTGAACCTGGGTAAAACATCGTGTCCCCTGCCTCCTGTTACCATCCGCCTTCGATGCACAGTTCGGGACCCCCTACCCGAGATCCGCCGGTTTTGACACCGACGTCAGCGGCGCCGCTCTAAGTCCCGCCACAATAAGAGCAGTGATGCCGGCACATGAGATAATAATACTCCGGATAGTGCCGAAGACAACAACAATCCGCTCCAGCACGATGTAGAGCCGGAGACGAACAAGCTAGCCCTCCAGAGCGGGCAGCATATGGAGAACCGGAGGAGCACAATTATATGCCTCTCTCCGAAGACGATGCGAGCCTCAGCGACGACGAGTTTATCGTGCCTGAGGACCCCGTCGAGCAAGAGCGCTTCAAGCGCCGGCTTATGGCCACGGCAAATAGCCTGAAGAAAAAGCAGCAACAGCTTCAAGCTGATCAAGACTTGCTAGCAGACAGGTGGACCAAAGTCCTTGCGGCCGAAGAGCATGAACTCGAGCGCCCATGCAAGAGTTACCCAAAACGAAGGTTGCTACCTCACCTCGAGGAAGAAGCATTGAAACCTCATTCACCAGTGTACAATGCGGCTGACCGGCCACTACGCGGCCGAGTTAGTAAGGCATTTCAGCCTAAAGTTCAGCTCGCACCCCGTCACTACTCAGTCAAAAATACTACAGACCGGGGTAACACAGAGGACCTGCGAGACATATTGGACAGTAAGGCAAAAATCGCAAGGTCAATATACGAGACACGAACCCGTGCGCCCACACGGGATGATGATCATCGCGTCGGATACACCAAGTGTAAATCCGGCCGAGCCGAATACAACAGACAAGACTCATACGAACTACGTCGGGATATAGCCCGGCACAAAGGCGCCGCACAACCCCTATGCTTCATTGATGAAGTTATGAATCATGAATTCCCGGAGGGTTTCAAACCCGTAAACATCGAATCATACGACGGCACAACAGATCCCGCTGTATGGATTGAGGATTTCCTCCTTCACATCCACATGGCCCGCAGTGACGATCTACATGCCATCAAGTACCTCCCACTAAAACTCAAAGGACCAGCTCGGCATTGGCTGAATAGCTTGCCAGCAGATTCCGTCGGTAGTTGGGAGGATTTGGAAGATGCATTTCTTGACAACTTCTAGGGCACTTATGTACGGCCACCGGATGCT
The DNA here is from genome assembly GCF_003073215.2 of Triticum urartu. Classification (NCBI taxonomy): domain Eukaryota; kingdom Viridiplantae; phylum Streptophyta; class Magnoliopsida; order Poales; family Poaceae; genus Triticum; species Triticum urartu. Next base: position 502,815,923 of record NC_053023.1, on the reverse strand, counting down.
GATGACTTGAGCCACATAACCCAGCAGCCAGGGGAATCGGCCAGACAATTCTGGACACGGTTCCTGACTAAGAAAAATCAAATTTGTAGACTGTCCCGATGCAGAAGTGCTACGTCTTGAGCATGTGTTGGTTTTCCCTGAAGATGAAGGGATGATGCAGCAGAGTAGCGTAAGTATTTCCCTCAGTTTTTGAGAACCAAGGTATCAATCCAGTAGGAGGCCACGGTCAAGTCCCTCGTACCAGCACAAAACGATAGCTACTCGCAACCAACGCGATTAGGGGTTGTCAATCCCTTCACGGTCACTTACGAGAGTGAGATCTGATAGATATAATATTTTTGGTATTTTGGTATAAAGATGCAAAGTAAAAAGTAAAAGCAAAGCAAGATTAAAGTGATGGAGATGGATATGATGAGAATAGACCCGGGGGCCATAGGTCTCACTAGTGGCTTCTCTCAAGAGCATAAGTATTCTACGGTGGGTGAACAAATTATTGTTGAGAAATTGACAGAATTGAGCATAGTTATGAGAATATCTAGGCATGATCATGTATATAGGCATCACGTCCGTGACAAGTAGATCGAAATGATTCTGCATCTACTACTATTACTCCACTCATCGACCGCTATCCAGCATGCATCTAGAGTATTAAGTTAAAAACAGAGTAATGCCTTAAGCAAGATGACACGATGTAGAGAGATAAATTCATGCAATATGAAATAAACCCCATCTTGTTATCCTCGATGGCAACGATGCAATACGTGCCTTGCTGCCCCTTCTGTCACTGGGTAAGGACACCGCAAGATCGAACCCAAAGCTAAGCACTTCTCCCATGGAAAGAACTACCAATCTAGTTGGCCAAACGAAACGGATAATTCGAAGAGACTTGCAAAGATAACCAATCATACATAAAAGAATTCAGAGAAGATTCAAATATTATTCATAGATAGACTTGATCATAAACCCACAATTCATCGGTCTCAACAAACACACCGCAAAAAGAAGATTACATCGAATAGATCTCCACAAGAGAGGGGGAGAGCTTTGTATGGAGATTCAAAGAGGGAGAAGAAGCCATCTAGCTACTAACTATGGACCCAAAGGTCTGAGGTAAACTACTCACACTTCATCGGAGGGGCTAGGATGATATAGAAGCCCTCCGTGATGACGGCCCTCTTCCGGCGGAGCTCTGGAACAGGCCCCAAGATGGGATCTCGTGGATACAGAAAGTTGCGGCAGTGGAATTAGGTTTTTGGCTCCTGTTCTGATCGTTTGGGGGTATGTGTCTATATATAGGAGGAAGAAGTACGCCGGAGGAGCAACGAGGGGCCCACGAGGCAGGGGGACGCCCTAGGGGGGCGCCCCCCACCCTCGTGACCGCCTCTTTTGTTCCTTGGAGCAGGGTCCAAGTCTCCTGGATCACGTTCAGTGAGAAAATCATGTTCCCGAAGATTTTATTCCGTTTGGACTCCGCTTGATATTCCGTTTATCCGAAACACTGAAATAGGCAAAAAACAGCAATTCTGGGCTGGGCCTCCGGTTAATAGGTTAGTCCCAAAAACAATATAAAAGTGGAAAATACAGCCCAATATAGTCCAAAATAGTAGATAATATAGCATGGAGCAATCAAAAATTATAGATACGTTGGAGACGTATCAGGCATCCCCAAGCTTAATTCCTGCTCGTCCTCGAGTAGGTAAATGATAAAAGGAGAATTTTTGATGCGGAGTGCTACTTGGCATAATTTCAATGCAAATCTTCTTAACTGTGGTATGAATATTCAGATTAGAAAGATTCAAGACAAAAGTTTATATTGACATAAAAAAAATAATACTTCAAGCATACTACCAAAGCAATTATGTCTTCTCAAAATAGCATGGCCAAAGAAAGTTATCCCTACAAAATCATATAGTCTGGCTATGCTCCATCTTCACCACACAAAGTATGTAAATCATGCACAACCCCGATGACAAGCCAAGCAATTGTTTCATACTCTAACTTTTTCAAAACTTTTTCAATCTTCACGCAATACATGAGCGTGAGCCATGGATATAGCACTATAGGTGGAATAGAATGGTGGTTGTGGAGAAGACAAAAAGGAGGAGAAGATAGTCTCACATCAACTAGGCGTATCAACAGGCTATGGAGATGCCCATCAATAGATATCAATGTGAGTGAGTAGGGATTGCCATGCAACGGATGCACTAGAGCTATAAATGCATGAAAGCTCAACAAAAGAAACTAGTGGGTGTGCATCCAACTTGCTTGCTCACGAAGACCCACGGCAATTTGAGGAAGCCCATCATTGGAATATACAAGCCAAGTTCTATAATGTATAATTCCCACTAGTATATGAAAGTGAAAACATATGAGACTCTCTATATGAAGAACATGGTGCTACTTTGAAGCACAATATATGAGACCCGCTATATCATGGTGCTACTTCGAAGCACAAGTGTGGAAAAAAGGATAGTAGCATTACCCCTTTTTATTTATTTTCTTTTTTTGGGACTTATTTTTTTATTTGGCCTTTCTCTTTTTTATTGGGACAATGCTCTATTGAATGATGATCATCACACTTTTATTTATTTACAACTCAATGATTACAACTCGATTCTAAAACAAAGTATGCCTCTATATGGATGCCTCCGGCGGTGTACCGGGATATGCAATGAATCAAGAGTGACAAGTATGAAGCAATTATGAATGGTGGCTTTGCCACAAATACTATGTCAATTACATGATCATGCTAAGCAATATGACAATGATGAATGTGTCATGATGAACTAGATGGTGGAAAGTTGCATGGCAATATATCTTGGAATGGCTATGGAAATGCCATAATAGGTAGGTATGGTGGCTATTTTGAGGAAGGTATATGGTAGGTGTATGATACCGGCGAAAGGTGCGCGGTATTAGAGAGACTAGCAAAGGTGGAAGGGTGAGAGTGCGTATAATCCATGGACTCAACATTAGTCATAAAGAACTCATATACTTATTGCAAAAATCTAGAAGTTATCAAAGCAAAGTATTACGCGCATGCTCCTAGGGGGATAGATTGGTAGGAAAAGACCACCGCTCATCCCCGACCGCCACTCATAAGGAAGGCAATCAATAAATAAATCATGCTCCGACTTCATCACATAACGGTTCACCATACATGCATGCTACGGGAATCACAAACTTCAACACGAGTATTTCTCAAATTCACAACTACTCAACTAGCATGACTTTAATATTATCACCTCCATATCTCAAAACAATTATCATGCTTCAATCTTTTCTTAGTATTCAACACACTCAAAAGAAAGTTTCACAAATCTTGAATACCAAGCATATTATTATTAAGCAAATTACCATGCTATTAAGAGACTCCCAAATAATTTAAGTGAAGCATGAGAGATCAATAGTTTCTTTAAAACAAATCCACCACCGTGCTCTAAAAGATCTAAGTGAAGCACATAGAGCAAAATTATCATGCTCAAAAGATATAAGTGAAGAACATAGAGCAAAACTACTTAGCTCAAAAGATATAAGTGAAGCACATAGAGCAAAATTATCTTGCTCAAAAGATATAAGTGAAGCACATAGAGTATTCTATCAAATTTTAATTCATGTATGGCTCTCTCAAAATGTGTGTACAGCAAGGATGATTGTGGAATACTAAGAAACAAAGACACAAATAATACAAGACGCTCCAAGAAAAATACATATCATGTTGGTGAATAAAAATATAGCTCCATGTAAATTACCGATGGAAGTGGACGAAAGAGGGGATGCCTTCCAGGGCATCCCCAAGCTTTGAATTTTTGGTGTCCTTGGATCATCTTGGGGGTGCCATGGGCATCCCCAAGCTTAGGCTCTTGCCACTCCTTGTTCCATGATCCATCAAAATAATTCACCCAAAACTTGAAAACTTCACAACACAAAACTCAAAATAGAAAACTCGTGAGCTCCGTTAGCGAAAGAAAACAAAAGACCACTTCAAGGTACTGTAACGAACTCATTATTTATTTATATTGGTGTTAAACCTACTGTATTCCAACTTTTCTATGGATTATAAACTATTTTACTAGCCATAGATTCATCAAAATAAGCAAACAACACACGAAAAACAGAATCTGTCAAAAACAGAACAGTCTGTAGTAATCTATAGCTAGCGCATGATCTGGAACCCCAAAAATTCTAAAATAAATTTCTGGACGTGAGTAATTTATCTATTAATCATCTTCAAAAATAATTAACTAAATAACACTCCTAAAATAAAAATTACAGCAATTCTCGTGAGCGCTAAAGTTTCTGTTTTTTACAGCAAGTTCAACAAGACTTTCCCCAAGTCTTCCCAATGGTTCTACTTGGCACAAACACTAATTAAACACAAAAAAACAAAACCAAAACAGAGAGTAAATAATTTATTTATTACTAAGCAGGATCAAAAAGCAAGGAATAAAAAGAAAATTGGGTTGCCTCCCAACAAGCGCTATCGTTTAACACCCCTAGCTAGGCATAAAAGCGAGGATAGATCTAGGTATTGCCATCTTTGGTAGGCAATCCATAAGTGGCTCTCATGATAGTTTCGTATGGTAATTTTATTTTATTTCTAGGAATGTTTTCCATTCCCTTTTTTAATGGAAATTGAAATCTAATATCCCCTTCCTTCATATCAATAATCGCACCAACCGTTCTAAGGAAAGGTCGACCAAGAATAATAGGGCAAGAAGGATTGCAATCTATATCAAGAACAATGAAATCTACGGGCACATAATTCCTATTTGCAATAATAAGAACATCATTAATCCTTACCATAGGTTTCTTAATAGTGGAATCCGCAAGATGCAACTTTAGAGAGCAATCATCAAAATTACGGAAATCTAGCAAATCACACAAAGTCTTGGGAATAGTAGAGACACTAGCTCCCAAATCACACAAAGCATAAAAATCATGATCTTTAATTTTAATTTTAATAGTTGGTTCCCACTCATCATAGATTTTTCTAGGGATAGAAACTTTCAACTCAAGTTTTTCTTTATAAGATTGCATCAAGGCATCAACAATATGTTCGGTGAAGGCTTTATTTTGACTATAAGCATGTGGAGAATTTAGCATGGATTGCAACAAGGAAATACAATCAATTAAAGAGCAACTTTCATAATTAAATTCCTTGAAATCCAATATAGTGGGTTTAGCAACATCTAGATTTTTATTTCTTTCAATCCCACTTTCATCAATTTCATCATTAAGATCTAAATACTCCGAATTTTTAGAACGCCTTCTAGGTAAAGGAAGATCATATTCAGTTTCATCAAGATTCATATTGCAAAATAAATATTTAATAGGATACACATCAATAACTTTTAGATCTTCATCTTGATTTTCATAGGTATTGGAAGAACACACTTTAATAAAGGCATCTTTGGATGCACGCATCCTAGCAGTTCTTTCCTTGCACTCATCAATGGAAATTCTCATGGCTTTGAGAGACTCATTGATATCATGTTTAGGAGGAACAGATCTAAGCTTTAAATAATCAACCTCAAGAGAAATTCTATCAACGTTTCTAGCCAAATCATCAATTTTAAGCAATTTCTCCTCAAGCAAAGCATTAAAATTCTTTTGTGAATTCATAAACTCTTTAACACTATTCTCAAATTCAGAGGGCATCTTATTATAATTTCCATAAGAGTTGTTGTAGGAATTCCCATAATTATTAGAAGGATTACTAGGATATGGCCTAGGATTAAAATTCCCTCTATAAGCGTTGTTACCAAAATTATTCCTACCAACAAAATTCACATCCATAGATTCATTGTTATTCTCAATCAAAGTAGACAAAGGCATATCATTAGGATCAGAAGAAACACTCTTAGTAGCAAATAATTTCATAAGTTCATCCATCTTTCCACTCAACACATTGATTTCTTCTATCGCATGCACTTTTTTATTAGAAGATCTTTCAGTATGCCATTGAGAATAATTAACCATAATATTATCTAGGAGTTTAGTAGCATCTCCTAAAGTGTTTTTCATAAAAGTGCCTCCTGCGGCCGAATCTAAAAGATTTCTAGAAGCAAAATTCAATCCGGCGTAAAAAATTTGTATGATCATCCACAAATTCAAACCATGAGTAGGGCAATTACGTATCATTAATTTCATTCTCTCCCAAGCTTGTGCAACATGTTCATAATCAAGTTGTTCAAAGTTCATAATATCATTTCTAAGAGAGATGATCTTAGCGGGAGGAAAATACTTAGAGATAAAAGCATCTTTGCACTTGTTCCATGAATCAATACTATTCTTAGGCAAAGACGAAAACCAAGCTTTAGCACGATCTCTAAGCGAAAAAGGAAATAGCTTCAATTTAACGACATCATTATTGACATCTTTTTTCTTTTGCATATCACATAAATCAACGAAGCTATTCCGATGAGTAGCGGCATCTTCACTAGGAAGGCCGGTGAATTGATCTTTCATAACAAGATTCAACAAAGTAGTATTAATTTCACAAGATTCAGCATCGGTAAGAGGAGCAATCGGAGTGCTAGGGAAATCATTATTATTGGTATTGGTGAAGTCACACAATTTAGTAGTATCTTGAGCCATCGCGACAAACAAGCAATCTAACACACGAGCAAACAAAAAGGGAAGCGGGCAAAAAGAGGCAAATAGAGAGGGAGGATAGAGAGAGGGCGAATAAAACAGAAAGGGTGAATTGGGGGGAGATGAAAACGAGAGGCAAATGGCAAATAATGTAATGCGAGAGATAGGGATTGTGATGGGTACTTGGTATGTTGACTTTTTGCGTAGACTCCCCGACAACGGCGGCAGAAATCCTTCTTGCTACGTCTTGAGCATGCATTGGTTTTCCCCGAAGAGGAAGGGATGATGCAGCATAGTAGCGTAAGTATTTCCCTCAGTTTTTGAGAACCAAAGGTATCAATCCAGTAGGAGGCCACGCTCAAGTCCCTCGTACCTGCAAAAAATGACAGCTACTCGCAACCAACGCGATTAGGGGTTGTCAATCCCTTCACGGTCACTTACGAGAGTGAGATCTGATAGATATAATATTTTTGGTATTTTTGGTATAAAGATGCAAAGTAAAAAGTAAAAGCAAAGTAAAAAATCAAAGCAAGATTAAAGTGATGGAGATTGATATGATGAGAATAGACCCGGGGCCATAGGTTTCACTAGTGGCTTCTCTCAAGAGCATAAGTATTCTACGGTGGGTGAACAAATTACTGTTGAGCAATTGACAGAATTGAGCATAGTTATGAGAATATCTAGGCATGATCATGTATATAGGCATCACGTCCGTGACAAGTAGATCGAAATGATTCTGCATCTACTACTATTAATCCACTCATCGACCGCTATCCAGCATGCATCTAGAGTATTAAGTTAAAAACAGAGTAACGCCTTAAGCAAGATGACATGATGTAGAGAGATAAATTCATGCAATATGAAATAAACCCCATCTTGTTATCCTCGATGGCAAAGATGCAATACATGGCTTGCTGCCCCTTCTGTCACTGGGTAAGGACACCGCAAGATCGAACCCAAAGCCAAGCACTTCTCCCATGGCAAGAACTACCAATCTAGTTGGCCAAACCAAACGAATAATTCGAAGAGACTTGCAAAGATAACCAATCATACATAAAAGAATTCAGAGAAGATTCAAATATTATTCATAGATAGACTTGATCATAAACCCACAATTCATCGGTCTCAACAAACACACCGCAAAAAGAAGATTACATCGAATAGATCTCCACAAGAGAGGGGGAGAACTTTGTATTGAGATTCAAAGAGAGAGAAGAAGCCATCTAGCTACTAACTATGGACCCGGTCTGAGGTAAACTACTCACACTTCATCGGAGGGGCTAGGATGATGTAGAAGCCCTTCGTGATGACGGCCCTCTTCCGGCGGAGCTCCGGAACAGGCCCCAAGATGGGATCTCGTGGATACAGAAAGTTGCGGCGGTGGTGTCGGTGTCAAAACCGGCGGATCTCGGGTAGGGGGTCCCAAACTGTGCGTCTAGGCCGGATGGTAACAGGAGACAAGGGACATAATGTTTTACCCAGGTTCAGGCCCTCTTGATGGATGTAAAACCCTACGTCCTGCTTGATAGATGATATGGGTAGTACAAGAGTAGATCTACCATGAGATCAAGGAGGATAAACCCTAAAAGCTAGCCTATGGTATGATTGTTGTATGATGAAGTTATCCTACGGACTAAAACCCTCCGGTTTATATAGACACCGTAGAGGGTTAGGGTTACACAAAGTCGGTTACAATGGTAGGAGATCTTGAATATCCGCATCGCCAAGCTTGCCTTCCACGCCAAGGAAAGTCCCATCCGGACATGGGACGGAGTCTTCAATCTTGTATCTTCATAGTCCTGGAGTTCGGCTGAAGGCATAGTCCGGCTACCCGAACACCCACTAATCCAGGACTCCCTCAGTAGCCCCTGAACCAGGCTTCAATGACGACGAGTCCGGCGCGCAGATTGTCTTCAGCATTGCAAGGCGGGTTCCTTCTCCAAATTCTTCATAAAAGTTTGTAAACACCAAGAGTAGTGTCCGGCTCTGCAAAATAAGCTTCCACGTATTGCCATAGAGAGAATAATATTAACACAAATCTAATCTGCTGACGTATTCCGCAGGGTGACATCACACTACGGCCAAGCCTTTATTCGAATCGTTTTCACTTCTCCACCTCATCGTGTTTTGCGAGGCGGTTTCCTTGGCACGTCTTGTCAAAGCAGAGATCGTGTCCCCTTTGTTTACAGGATTATCATTAATACGGACATGGATAACCCAACCGCACCACTTATCACGGCGCTTGGGAGGCAAGCGAGTTTTACTAGGCTGGTGGGGACGCATAGTCGCATCCGCCCAGATAAGGGGATAAGGATCCACCTTTTTACCTATGCCTTCTTCCTCCTTTGCCTATCCATCTTCTGCGCACCCGAGCTCCAGCGCCCAAGCCCGCACTTCCTACCTCAACCCTCTCCAACAATGTCCGGAGCGGGAGGCAAGTGGATGGTCTCCTCCATCACGGAGGGCCATGTCAAAAGGTTAAGGAAGGCCGGGCCGGCTACTTGTCCAAAGACATCGCGCACCGGCTTCCTGAGGAGGGGCAGCTTCTCCCCACCCCAAGGCCCCATGAGAGGGTAGTATTTCTTCCCCACTTCCTCCGCGGACTGGGTTTTCCTCTCCACCCATTTTTCCGCGGGCTCATGTTCTACTATGGCCTAGATTTCCACGATCTGGCCCCGAACTTCATCCTCAATATCTCGGCGTTTATCGTCGTGTGCGAGGCTTTCCTCTGCATTCGCCCCCATTTCGGCCTTTGGCTGAAGACCTTCAACGTCAAGCCAAAGGTGGTGCGCGGCAACCAGGCGGAGTGCGGAGGTGCCATGGCGGGCAAAATTGCCAACGTCCTATGGCTCGAGGGCTCCTTTGTGGAGACCTTGAAGGGGTGGCAGTCAGGGTGGTTTTACATCACTGAGCCACGCGATCCGAAGTGGATCACAGCCCCTGAATTCCGATCCGGACCCCCGACGCGGCTCACGTCCTGGAAGGAGACGAGCTTGTCGTGGGGCGATAAAGAAGAGTTGACCGGACTGCAAAAATGCATCCAGTCCCTGGTGAACAAGCAGCTCAAGCTTGTCAACATAATCCAGGTCATGCTCGTCCGCCGGATCCTCCCGTGTCAAGAACGGGACTTCAATTTGTGGGAGTTCAACCCGGCGCAGCACCGAACTCTGAGCAGGCTCTTCGACACGACGTACGAAGATGTCTGGAGGGGGCTAACCAAAGGCGCCGAGGCTCCCACATCCGCCTCCGAAGACCGCGGATTCAGCTCGCAGCGTCCTGCTGGCGAGGTAAGATATTTCCATCTTTTACAGGATGTTAAGTTTTTTCATAGTTTGACTCTATGCGGGATCTAAAATCCCTCACCTTTGACAGGATTGGTGGGAGAAGTCCGGACAGATTAACTGTCCAGCTCCCTTGCCGGAAGACCCAGCCCCTGCTCTCCTAAAGAAGCTGTTGGTTCCGGCACCTTATGTGGTGCCGTAGAAGAAGGCCAAGAAGAAGAAGGCCATGGGGACTCGAAAGAGTTCCCGGCATATGGTGGTGTCGGACTCGTCGTCCGACGAGTCCGAGACGCACTCCTCCCGTGAAAACGAGGAGGAGGAAGAAGAAACCTCTCCCCCTCTAGCGGGGGGAGGAGAGAAGAGGAAGGCCGCCCCAGTAGGGGAGGCCGAGGGGTCCAAGAAGAGGAAAACCCCTCCGCCGGACTACGTCCCCGACGCCGACGAGGACGAAGAGGAGTGGCCAGACAGGGCCAAGCGTCCGGCGAGATCGTAAGTGTTCGGATACCAGAGTAACTCGTGATATTCCTTTTGTTGCACAGCTTTCCCTAATGTCGAATATAATCATGCAGTCCGCCCAAGGACGGGCTCGACGAGTCGTCGAGCGGCTCCCTGGATTCATCGGACGTGAATTCAGTTCCATCTACTGCTTCCCCCTGTGCTGCGGATGACGCTGAAGTGGCGTCACGACAAGCTCCGGGGCGAGAGGAGGTGGTCTAGGAGGAGCCGCGAGGCGACCTCCCAGACTCCAGGAGTGAAGGGGACAAGATCCCCCTGGGCTCCAAGTCCAGCTTTAAGCCGGACACTGCACCGGAATCATCAACGGTTCCGGACCGCGGTAGGCGAACTCCTGCCAAGAGGAGCAAGCCTACTGAGCCGGCGTCCTCCGTCCAACCGGAGGCGCCAGACAATCTGCTGGAGGAGCTTAAGGGCGCCTCCATCGACGAGGAGCACCATGCCATCATGAGTACGGTGGTCCAGAAGGTTCGGTCCGCCAAAAGCGGACTGACTGAAGCTTGTGCTAGCCTTCTAACAGGCTTCGAGGTAAGTAAAAATATGTAAAAATATTACCGTATAGACAGTAGCCCCTGATGCTCTATTTGGTGTTTGGAAAGAAAAGCCGAATAGAGGATCTATTAAATATCGCAGGAGTCTAACTAAAAAGGAGTCAATATACGTATGCAGGCTTCGCTGCTGGCCACTGCCGCACTGACTGAGAAGGTGGGTGCCCTGAAGCAGGGCCTCGAGTGGACCGAGCAAGAGCTCGGCCTTGCCAAATGGCAGCTCGAGGAGAAAGAAGGTAAGAGATACCTTATAGAAAAAATTCCTATAGGGAGGCGCAATTGCAAAAAATGACAGGAGTATACTGCTTCTTGTAGGGGCCACAACTGAGGTGGCGACCCTCAAGCAGGCGCTGTCCGAGGCCGAGAAGAAAGCGGCCACGGAGCGCGCCGAGTGGGAGAAATTTGAGGCGCAAGTCGGCAAGGTGCGGCAAGAGCTTCAGGTTCTCATGCAAAAACATGAGAGTTTGGAGCTCGACTCGAAGACGCGAGCGTCCGAGCTTGCTGCGGCCCTTAAAACCGCCAAATCTGCCAAGGCCGAAGCCCAGAAGGCCCTCCAGGAATTGGATGCAGTGAAAAAGATAGCGGCGGGTAAGGCATTCTATATGCAAAGCAGACATATAAAAGTAAACTACTTGTTACTTACCCGAATCCGGAGCTCTCCAGGGGCATTCGCAGATCTTCCCCGCAGCGTATCCGATGCCGTCGCATTCTACCGAGCCGAGGAAGGCAGCTCGACGGAGAAGGTGTTCTGGTCTCAGTACGCTGAGGCTGGACACCCTGTGCCCTTGAGCGATCAGCTGAAGCAGCTGGTCGAGCTCCACAAGGCGGCCGAACAGGCCCTGAAGGGCTTCATAGTTCGGCTGTGGCCTGGAGAGGCCCTGCCTGGGAGCTACTTCAGACTGGTGCGGCGGATGGTGGAGGCTTGTCCAAGGCTCGAGGTCATCAAGCGCTCCGTTTGCATCGAAGGTGCCCGTAGGGCCCTTGCCCGTGCAAAGGTGCACTGGGGGAAGCTGGACGGTGAGAAGCTTGTGAAGGACGGGCCGCCGCCGGGGAAGGAGCATCGCAAGCCCGAGAACTATTACAAGGATGTTCTTGCTGGTGCCCGCCTTGTGGCGGATGAATGTACCAAGGATGTAATTTTTGAATGAACTCGCTCGTGTTATCCTGTGCGCTGAAAACTTGTTCATATGCGCTAAGCAATGCTTGAATTTGAAATATTACTTTCTATGCGGCCGTTTATCAAAAAATTGAGAGATGGCCAGTCATCGGCTTCTGCCCCCATGCCACTAGTGCTGGGGTGTTCGGGATAAACCTGAGCGCTCTTTTTCCCATGATTGGGTCCGTCGAGGGAGGCGGTCAGCACAACAAACAAGGCAATCGGACTATAATGCTTGAACACTCTCACTTAGCCATAGAACTCTATAATTTTAAATTTCGGCGAAGCCCCTAGTATTCGGAAGACCGAGTTCGAGGCGCTATCCACACCTTGGCCGGACAAAGCCGGTTCCTCGCTCGAAGCGGCATAAGCCTTAAGGACTCGAAAAACCTCTTGAACAGCGACCGGTCTCTTGCCTCATCATGACAGTCAGTTTTAGCTTTCTCCACTGAGGTGCTCGGCCCAGCTCAACTGGGGCACAATCGCAGTGGTTCTCCTAGTGCTACCTTAGCCGATATAGCGGAATGTAAGGCACCAAAACATAGGAGCCGGGCAAACCCAACTATTGACCCAAATCATGATTCGGAGCTGATGCATATAGTGATATAAGTTCGGGGTGCCGCACTTGTGAAAGTGGACGGACTTCTCACGCCATATTGATGGGTACTGAAGCCCCTGGCGTATTTTGCCGTACCACAGTGTACGGATGCAGCATGTTATTAATAAACATATATATAGAAAAAAGGGTAATGCAAAAAATAGACAAAAAGCTATGCATTGTTTATAGAAAGGCTGCTATGAAAGAGGAACGATACAAATAGTGCGATAAGCAAAATAAATTGGACTATTTAACATGTCCTAGCAAGGGGCAGGCTGTGGAATTGTATTAAAAAACAGGTATACTGCTCGCAATAGAGACCACCTGGGAGTTCCATAATGCGGCGTGGCTTGTCTGCTTCCCTGGATCTTGCATCGTTTGTGTGGCAGTTGAATTGCCGAATGGGTTGTCCGAAGTATGGAGTCCTGAGAGTAAGAGAAAAAAGAAGGAATCCGGCAGCCCCTGGTGCGGTTTAAGCCGTATTTCAGGCGTGTCGTGATAGTGCCCTTCCCCTGTGCCCATGGTATTTCAAGAGCGTAGTTATGTACGCGAAGCGCTGGTTTCGCTATATCGCGAGGGCTAGGGTTGGGGCCGCATTGCTATGCTAGCTCGGAACGTGCCAGGCGGTCTTGTTGTAGGGTACTCCGGGCGCGCTTGACAGTGTCCGGCTTTTTGAAGGCCGGACTGGAGAACTGCCTAGAGAGGCTGCTTTGTACTTCTGCTGCGAGCGCTGCCGTGTGCTCCTCCGTTCGGAGGGAGCGTTCAGTGTTCCCATTGACCATGATTACTCTCCTAGGGCCTGGCATCTTGAGCTTGAGGTATGCATAGTGCGGTACCACGTTGAATTTTGCGAATGCAGTTCGCCCGAGCAGTGCGTGATAGCCACTACGGAACGGGACTATGTCGAAGATTAACTCCTCGCTTCGGAAGTTATCCGGAGATCCGAAGACCACTTCCAGTGTAACTGAGCCTGTACAGTTGGCTTCTACACCTGGTATGACACCTTTAAAGGTCGTTTTGGTGGGCTTGATCCTCGAGGGATCTATGCCCATCTTTCGCACTGTATCCTGGTAAAGCAGGTTCAGGCTGCTGCCGCCGTCCATGAGGACTCTTGTGAGATGAAATCCATCAATGATTGGGTCTAGAACCAATGTGGCGAAGCCGCCGTGACGGATGCTAGTGGGGTGGTCCCTTCGATCAAAGGTGATCGGGCAGGAGGACCATGGGTTGAACTTTGGGGCGACCGGCTCCATCGCATATACGTCCCGTAACGCACGCTTCCGCTCCCTCTTGGGGATGTGGGTTGCGTATATCATGTTCACTGTCCGCACTTGCGGGGGAAATCCCTTCTGTCCACTGTTGTTCGGCGGCCTGGGCTCCTCCTCGTCGTCGCTATGCAGCCCCTTATCTTTGTTTTCGGCTCTTAACTTGCCTGCCTGCTTGAACACCCAACAATCCCTGTTGGTGTGATTGGCTGGCTTTTCGGGGGTGCCATGTATCTGGCACAAGCGGTCGAGTATTCGGTCCAAACTGGACGGGCCCTAAGTTTTTCTTTTGAATGGTTGTTTCCGTTGACCGGATTTGTAGCCTCGGAATCCGGCATTAACTGCCATATCCTCGTTGTTGTCGCTGTTAACGTGGCGCTTTTGCTTGTTCCGACGCGACCTATCACTTTTGTCCTTGGTATTCGAATTACCAGTGTTCTTGGTTAAGTTGTTACTGCGAGCTAGCCAGCTGTCTTCTCCCACGCAAAAGCGGGTCATGAGTGTCGTGAGGGCTGCCATAGATTTCGACTTCCTGTCCCAGGTGCCGGGCCAGCCACTCATCACGGATATTATGCTTGAAGGCCGCTAAGGACTCTGCGTCCGGACAGTCGACTATCTAGTTTTTCTTTGTTAGGAACCGTGTCCAGAATTGCCTGGCCGATTCTTCTGGCTGCTGAATTAATGTGGCTTAGGTCATCGGCATCCGGTGGTCGCACATAAGTGCCCTGGAAGTTGTCAAGGAATGCGGCTTCCAGGTCCTCCCAAGAACCGATTGAGTTTGCTGGCAAGCTGTTAAGCCAATGCCGGGCCGGTCCCTTAAGTTTGAGTGGGAGGTATTTGATGGCGTGTAGATCATCGCCGCGGGCCATGTGGATATGAAGGAGATAATCCTCGATCCATACCGCAGGATCTATTGTGCCATCGTACGGTTTGATGTTTACGGGTTTGAAGCCCTCAGAGATTTTATGATCCATTACTTCATCTGTGAAGCATAGTGGGTGTGCGGCGCCTCTGTATTGGGCTATATCACGATGCAGCTCGAAGAAGCTTTGTCTGTTGAGTTCGGCCCGGCCGGATTCATTGCGTCCGGAGTGACGATCATCGTCACGTGCCATGGGGCGCCTGCGCGATCCGTAGATTGATCTTGTTTGCCTTGCCTTGTCCTCCAGGATGTCGCACAGGTCGGGCGCATTTTCCCGTGCCTTAGTATGCTTGGCGCGGTGCCAGGGCATGGCTTGAGTGGAGGGCCAAGAGGCCTCTCTGTCGCGGCCACGAGGTGGCCGGTCGGACATGTCATGCACTGGTGATGTAGGTGCTTCCTCCTCTAGTTGCGGTAGAAGCCTGCGCTTTGGGTAACTCTTGGAGGGGCGTTCGAGTTCATACTCTTCGGCCGCAAGGACTTCAGTCCATCTGTCAGCTAGCAAATCCTGATCAGCTCTAAGCTGTTGCCGCTTTTTCTTGAGGCTGCTTGACGTGGCCATGAGCCTGCGTTTAAAACGCTCTTGTTCGGCAAGATCCTCTGGCATGACGAACTCGTTGTCGTCGAGGCTTGCCTCGTCTTCGTAGGGAGGCGTATAATTATCGTCCTCAACCTCTTAGTCTGCCGCCCTCTCGTGAGGGCTGGCTTCTCTGTCCTCCTGTGCCGAATTTTGCTGGAGGGGGTGTTCTTCGACGCTATCCGGAGTAGTATTATCTCCCGTGCCGGAATCACCATTTTTGCTTTGGCGGGATTTATAGTGGCGCCGCTAACGCCGGCGCTTGGGCTGTTTCTTAGAGGTATCGTCCACCGCTGTTCCATGTCCATCTCCATCCTTTGGAGTGTCCACCATATATATGTCATATGACGAGGTGGCCTTCCAACGCCCTACAGGTGCTGGTTCTTGTTCGTCTCCTGCATCGTCGTCCATGCCGTCGATGTCTTCGGAGTCGAAGTCAAGCATGTCGGTTAAGTCGTCGACAGTGGCTACGAAGTGGGTGGTGGGTGGGTTTTGAATTTCTTCATTGTCCGTATACGAACCTTGCTGACCGTAGTCTGGCCAGGACTCTCCTGATAAAGAGAGAGACTTTAGAGAATTCAGGATGTCGCCGAAGGGCGAGTGCTGAAAGATGTCCGCGGCTGTGAACTCCATTATCGGCGCCCAATCGGATTCGATCGGCGGGGGCTCGGAGTTCGAAGAGGAATCCGGCTCCTCGGAGTCACAGGCCATACGGAGTGCGGGGCTGGAGTTCGGCTCGATCGCCTCTGAGATCGTAGCCCCTGAGGCAGCATCCAACCGCTGATCCTTGATTGGCGTAGTGGGCTCCGAATCAATGGTCGGAACCGATGCGTGTGCGGCCTCCAAGGCGATGTTCGGCGGTAGAGCTATGTCATGCCCATCGAGACAGTGCGGCACGCTTGGCTGTGGCTCGAATCCGTCGAAGATCAAGTCCTCGCGGATGTCAGCCGTGTAGTTTAGGCTTCCAAACCTGACCTGATGGCCAGGGGCGTAACTTTCGATCTGCTCAAGGTGACCAAGCGAGTTGGCCCGCAGTGCGAAGCCGCCGAAGACGAAGATCTGTCCGGCGAGAAAAGTCTCACCCTAGACTACATCGTGGTTGATGATCGAAGAAGCCATCGGGCCTGCAAGCGACGACAGAGAGGAACTCTCAATGAAAGCACCAATGTCGGTGTCAAAACTGGCGGATCTCGGGTAGGGGGTCCCGAACTGTGCGTCTAGGCCGGTGGTAACATGAGACAAGGGACACAATGTTTTACCTAGGTTCGGGCCTTCTTGATGGAGGTAAAACCCTACGTGCTGCTTGATTAATATTGATGATATGGGTAGTACAAGAGTAGATCTACCACGAGATCAAGGAGGCTAAACCCTAAAAGCTAGCCTATGGTATGATTGTTGTATGATGAAGTTGTCCTACGGACTAAAACCCTCCGGTTTATATAGACACCGGAGAGGGTTAGGGTTACACAAAGTCGGTTACAATGGTAGGAGATCTTGAATATCCGCATCGCCAAGCTTGCCTTCCACGCCAAGGAAAGTCCCATCCGGACACGGGACGGAGTCTTCAATCTTGTATCTTCATAGTCATGGAGTTCGGCTGAAGGCATAGTCCGGCTACTCGAACACCCCCTAATCCAGGACTCCCTCAGGTGGAATTAGGTTTTTGGCTCCTGTTCTGATCGTTTGGGGGTACGTGTGTATATATAGGAGGAAGAAGTACGTCGGAGGAGCAACGAGGGGCCCACGAGGCAGGGGCGCGCCCTAGGGGGGGGGGCGCCCCCCACCCTCGTGACCGCCTCTTTTGTTCCTTGGACCAGGGTCCAAGTCTCCTGGATCACGTTCGGTGAGAAAATCATGTTCCCGAAGATTTTATTCCGTTTGTACTCCGTTTGATATTCCGTTTATCCGAAACACTGAAATAGGCAAAAAAAACAGCAATTCTGGGCTGGGCCTCCGGTTAATAGGTTAGTCCCAAAAATAATATAAAAGTGGAAAATAAAGCCCAATATAGTCCAAAACAGTAGATAATATAGCATGGAGCAATCAAAAATTATAGATACGTCGGAGACGTATCAAGAAGCCCTAGCGGCATTCAAGTATAACATCCACGATGAGTGGCTCGCCCGCCACCTCGGCCAGGAGAAGCCGAAATATATGGCAGCCCTCACAACACTCATGACCAGCTTTTGCGCGAGCGAGGACAGCTGGCTGGCTCGTAGCAACAACACATCAAGGAATCCGAATACCTCGGATACCAAAGACGTTAACGGTAGGCAGCGTCGTCATAGACCAAAATGCTGCAATAACGGCGATAACACCGAAGGTACGGCAGTCAACGCCGGATTCAAAGGCTCTAGATCTGGTCAGCGAAAAAAGTCATTCAAAAGAAATACTCTAGCTCCGTCCAGTCTGGATCGCATACTGGATCCCTCGTGTCAAATCCACGGGACCCCTGAAAAGCCAGCCAATCACACCAATAGAGAATGCTGGGTGTTCTAGCAGGCCGGCAAGTTAAATGCTGAAAACAAGGACAAGGGGCTGCATAGTGATGACGAGGAGAAGCCCCGGCCGCCGAACCCAGGAGGACAGAAGGGGTTTCCCCCACAAGTAAAGGCAGTAAACATAATATACACAACCCACATTCCCAAGAGGGAGCGGAAGCATGCACTAAGGGACGTCTACGCGATGGAGCCCGTCGCCCTGAAGTTCAACCCATGGTCTGGTTGTCCGATCACCATCGATCGCAGGGACCACCCCACTAGCATCCGTCATGGCGGATCTGCCGCACTAGTCCTAGACCCCATCATTGACGGATTTCAGCTCACTCGAGTCCTTATGGACGGCGGCAGTAGCCTGAACCTGCTTTATTAGGATGCAGTGCGAAAAATGGGTATCGATCCCTCAAAGATCAAACCCAGCAAAACCACCTTCAAAGGTGTCATCCTAGGTGTAGAGGCCCATTGCACAGGCTCAATGCCACTGGAAGTGGTCTTCGGATCACCGGATAACTTCCGAAGCGAAGAGTCAATCTTCGACATCGCCCCGTTTCGCAGTGGCTGTCATGCACTGCTCGGACGGACAACATTTGCAAAATTCAATGCAGTGCCGCATTATGCATATCTCAAGCTCAAGATGCCAGGTCCTTGCGGGGTCATAACAGTAAATGGAAACACAGAATGCTTGCTCCATACGGAAGAGCACACTGCGGCCCTTGCAGCAGAGGCACAAAGCATCCTGTTCAGACAGACCAACCATCCGGCGTTACAGCCCCCGATACCTTCAAGCGAGTCCGAAATAATCTGCAACATGATCGCCTGGCGCGGTCAGCGCTCGCCTAGCAATTCGACGCCCATCCCAGTCCCCGTGCAGCAACGAGATTCGTGCCACGCATACATAACTACGCATTGAAAATACCATGGACATAGGCGGGGGCACAATCAGGACACGCCCCGCATTGTGGCTTAACCACACCAGGGGCTGTATACCTTTGACATTCCTTTTCTCTTTCAGGGCCTAACTCTTCAGAAGGCCTTTGCGGTAGTACGACTACCGAACACATTCCGGAAGCAACAACCGATGCAGCAAGAAGCTAAGATGAACACGGGAACCGCCAGGTGGTCTCTAGTAATACTTGATATACCCGTTTTTCACTCTTTATGCATAGCTTTCCTTGGATGGGACATTTCGAATTATCCTACGTTCAGCTCATTGCACTACTTGTACCAGTACGCTTCGACGTATTATTCAAATAACAATGCATATTATTAATATTTCATTGTATTATTTAAGTTTTTCTCTTTCTCTTATATGTCTATTTACGACATACCGCACCCGCACGCTCGGGTACGGTCGGTACGCCAGGGGCTCTAGTTTTCCCCATAATACGGCGCAAGAAGTCCGAACACTTTCGACAGGCACCCCGAACTTATAGCATAATATGCATCAGCTCCGAGTCATGTGTTGGGTCAAATGTTGGGTTGCCCGGCTCCCAAGCTTGCATGCCTGCAGGTCGACTCTAGAGGATCCCCGGGTACCGAGCTCGAATTCGCCCTATAGTGAGTCGTATTACAATTCACTGGCCGTCGTTTTACAACGTCGTGACTGTCATGATAAGGCAAGAGACTGGTCGCTGTTCGAGAGGTCTCAAGTCCTTAAAGACTTTTTTCCACTTCGGGTGAGGAGTCGGCCTTATCCGGCTTAGGCATGTATAGTGCCCCAAATTCGGCCCTCCGAATACCAGGGGCTTCGCCAAAAATTTAAAATCATAGACTTCTATGGCTAAGTGAGAGTGATAAAGCATTATAGTCTGATCGCCTGGTTCGTTGTGCTGAACACCTCCCTTGGAGGACCCAAAATTGGGGTAAAGAGTGTTCAGGTTTATCCCAAACACCCCGATACTAGTTACATGGAGGCAGAAGCCGACGACTGGCCAACTCTCAGATTTTATAAATGGCTGCACAGAAGGTAATATTTTAAATTAAGAAAGTGTCGCATGGCGCAAATGAACTCGTTTCATATTACAGGATCACATGAGCATGTTCATTCAAAAATTACATCCTTGGCACACTCATCTACCACTAGGCGGGATCCCTCCAGGAGACCCTCATAATAATTCTCAGGGCGGCGATGCTCCTTGCCCTCCGGCGGCCCCTCCTTCACAAGCTTCACGGCGTCCAGCTTCGCCCAGTGCACCTTCGCCCGAGCAAAAGCCCTACGTGCACCTTCGATGCAGACGGACCGCTTGATGACCTCAAGCCGTGGGCAGGCTTCCACCAGCTGTCGCACCAGACCGAAGTAGCTCCCGGACAGGGGCTCGCCAGGCCACATCCGGACTATAAGGCCCTTCATGGCCTGTTCGGTCGCCCTGTGAAGTTCGACCAACTGCTTCAGCTGGTCGCTCAAGGCCATGTGGTGTTCGGTTCCAGTATACTGAGACCAGAACAACTTCTCCGTTGAGCTCCCCTCCTCAGCCCGGTAAATTCCGCGGCATCCAGCACACTGCGGGGAAGATCTGCAAACACTCCTGGAGAGCTCCGACCTCGGGTAAGAAAAAGGAAAGTCTCCTTCACATGCTTGCTTTGCATATTGAATGCCTTACCCGCTGCTATCTTCTTTGCCGCATCAATCTCCTGGAGGGCCTTGTGGGCTTCGGCCTTGGCGCTCCGGACGCTTTCAAGCGCCTGCGCGAGCTCGGATTCCCGCGTCTTGGAAACAAGCTCCAAGGACTCATGCTTCTTGGCAAGAGCCTCGAGCTCTTTCTGCACCTCGCCCACTCGGGGTTCTTGTTTCTCCCGTTCAATACGTTCTTTGGCCGCTTTGTCTTCGGCCGCGGACAACGCACTCCTCAGGGTCTCCACCTCAGTCGTGGCCCCTGACAAATCCATGATGATCCTATTACTTTACACCCAAACTTCTTTTTAACTACATAGACAGGGGTATTTCTTACCTTTGCTCTCTTCGAGCTACCTCTTGGTAAGGCCGAGCTCGTCCTCGGACCGCTTCAGGTCCTGCTTCAGCGCAGTGACCTCCGCAGTACGTGCGGCAGCGGCCAGTAGGGAAACCTGCACATACACATAGACATACTCTAATTGGACTCTTGGGTTATCATTTGATGCTCTATTCGGCTTTTCTTCCCGAACGCCGAAAAGAGCATCAGGGGCTACTATCTATGCGGTAATATTTTCTTATACTTTGATTGCTCACCTCAAAGCCTGTTAGGAGGCTGGCGCAGGCTTCGGTCAGTCCGTTCTTGGCGGACTGAACCTTTTTAACCACTGCACTCATGATAGTGCGGTGTTCTTCGTCAATTGAAGCGCTATGAAGCGCTTCCAGCAAGTTGTTCGGTGCCTCTGGTTGGACAGAGGACACCGACATGGACGGTTGGCTCCCCTTAATGGGGGACCACCTGCCGAAGTCCGGAACCATTGAAGGCTCCGGTGCAGTGTCCGGCTGGGGCCTGAACTCGAAGCCCGTAGGAGCCTCGCTTCCTTGTTACCCAGGGTCCGGGAGGTCACCGTGAGGCACCCCCAGGACCGCCTCCCCTTGGGACGGTGCCTCTTGAGACACCACCCCGGTGTTGTCTGTAGTGCGAGGGGTGGAAGCCGTCAGAGGAGAACCTCTGTTCATATCCGACGAGCTCAAAGAGCCGCTCGACGAGGGTACGTTGAGACGAGCTCGGGCCAGACTGCATAATCGGGTTTGGCATGAGCAAGGGCAGTACAATAAAACGTACCATGAAATACTATGGTGTACGGACACTTACGATTTCGCCAGGGGCTTGTCCCTGGGTAGCCACTCGTCGCCACTGTCGGCGGCCGTCGTGGCACAGTCCGGAGGGAGGGTCTTTCCCTTCTTGGATCCTTCGGCCTCCCCGGATGGGTCGGCCTTCTTTTTCTTGTCTCCCCCGGATGGGGGGGAGAACTTTTCTCCTCCTCGTTTCCGTGGGAGGAGTGCGCGTCGGACTCATCGGATGATGAGTCTGACAGAACCATCTTGCGCCGGAGACCCTTTCGGGTCCCCGCGGCCTTCTTCTTGGACATCTTTTCTGGCACCTCGTAAGGTGCCGGGATCAGCATCTTCGTCAGTAGAGCGTTTGGATCTTCGGGCAGGGGGGCTGGGCAATCAAGCTGCTCCGCTGTCTTTATCCAGTCCTGTGAGCGACATGGGAGCTTAGATCCTACACATAACAAAACCTGGGCAAATAAATACCCCGAGAAATATAAATGCTTACCAGACCGGCATGGCGCTTTGCGCTGAGTCTGCGGTCTTCAGTAAGAGGGGGAGGGATCTCGGCGCTCTTGAACAGCACCCTCCAGACGTCCTTGTGCGCCGTGTCGTAGAGCTCTCACAGCATCTGGTGCTTGGCCAAGTCGAAATCCCACAAATTGAATGCCTGTCGTTGGCACGGAAGGATCCGGCGGACGAGCATAACCTAGACCACATTGACAAGTTTAACTTTCTTGTTCATCATGTTCTGGATACAGGTCTGGAGTCCGGTTAGCTCTGTTGAAGAACCCCCAGGACAGGCCCTTCTTTTTCGAGGAGGTGTGCCGCGTGGGAATTCCGGATCGAAATTTGGGGGCCGCCACCTAGTTGGAGTCGCGCGGCTCGGTGATGTAGAACCACCCCGATTGCCACCCCTTTATGGTATCCACATAGGTGCCCTCGAGCTAGGTGACATTAGGCATCTTGCCCACCATGGCGCCTCCGCACTCTACTTGCTGGCCGCTCACCACCTTCGGTTTGACATTGAAGGTTTTCAGCCATAGGCCGAAGTGGGGCCTGATGCGGAGGAAGGCCTCGCACACGACGATAAATGCCGAGATGTTGAGGATGAAGTTGGGAGCCAGATCATGAAAGTCCAGCCCATAGTAGAACATGAGCCCGCGGATAAACGGGTGGAGGGGAAATCCCAGTCCGCGGATAAAATGGGTAAGAAAAACTACCCTCTCATGGGGTTCGGGCGTTGGGACGATCTGCCCCGCATCGGGCAACCGGTGCGCGATATCCGCGGCCAGATATCCGGCTTACCGTAATTTTTTGACGTTCTCCTCCGTGACGGAGGAGACCATCCACTTGCCTCCTGCTCCTGACATGCTTGGAGTGGTTTGAGAAGAAGAACGCGAGCTTGGGCGCTGGAGCTCGAGTGTGCGGGAACGGGAAAGCGAGAAGGAAGAAGGCGTGGGTGAAAAAAGTAGATCTTTGTCCCTTTTATATGGGCGGAGGAGGCGATGAGTGTCCCCACTTGCCTGGCAAAACCACTTATTCCCCAGGCGCCGTAATTGATGGTGCGGTTGGTTTACCCACGTCTGTATTGATGAGAATCCCATGATAAGGGGAACATGGTCTCTGCTTTGACAAGACATATCAAGAAAACCGCCTCGCGATGTGTGCGGAGCTGGTTGAGAAAAGCGGTTCGAATAATAACCGGGCCATGAAGTGATGTCATACTATTAAAACATGTCAGCAGATTGGATTTATGGAAGTATTATTCTCTCTACGGTGGTACGTGGAACTTATTTTACAGGGTCAGACACTATCCTTACATTCAGACTCTTCCATGGTGTATTCGGAGGAGGAACCCGCCTTGCAATGCCGAAGACAACACTGCGCGCCGGACTCATCGTCATTGAAGCCTGGTTCAGGGGCTACTGAGGGAGTCCTGGATTAGGGGGTCTCCAGACAGCCGAACTATATCCTTTGGCCGGACTGTTGGACTATGAAGATACAAGATTGAAGACTCCATCCCATGTCCGGATGGGAATGTACTTGGTGTGGAAGGCAAGCTAGGCAATACGGATATGGATATCTCCTCCTTTGTAACCGACCTTGTGTAATCCTAGCCTCCTCTAGTGTCTATATAAACCGGAGGGTTTTAGTCCATAGGAAAACATACAATCATACCATAGGCTAGCTTCTAGGGTTTAGCCTCTCTGGTCTCGTGTTAGATCTACTCTTGTAATACTCATATCATCAATAACAATCAAGCAAGACGCAGGGTTTTACCTCTATCAAGAGGGCCCGAACCTAGGTAAAACATCGTGTCCCCTACCTCCTGTTACCATCCGCCTTAGACGCACAGTTCGGGACCCCCTACCCGAGATCCGCCGGTTTTGACACCGACACCCGCCGCAAAGCGATCTTGGGAATGGACGTCTGTGGCACGGACCGCCACCGCGATTTCTATGCGGCGCTCCGGCGTCAGCATCTTGTAGTACGTGATCTTGCGGCGCACCATGGATTTCTGGCGAACTAGGGGACGCTTGATGTGGGCTAGGGGATCGAAAGGTGGGGGAAGGGGCTGCAGATTAGGTGTGGTTTTAGGGCAGTGGCTGGCGTAGGCCGAGCAGCGGAGGTTCTGGTGTGAATAGTGGTTCCGGTGATGACTGGTCAATCGGTTTTGACTGTACATCGCTCTTGTCGCGTTCGCGTTGCAGCCGGGCAAGTTGGACCCTCCACGTCGCTCACCAAATGGAACGCACTTCGTCTTGCGTTTTCGCTCTCTTGTGGGACCGCAGTTGAGAGCAAACCGACGTCCCTCCCCCTCCCCCTCCCCCACCCGCGTCATTTATACTACCACTCCCTCCGTTTTATGCGGAGTAAATAAAAACAGAGGGAGTATACTATAGATGAGGATACCCTGATGTGGCCGAACCCATTGAGTAACTGACATGCGGGGCCTAGCAAGCATGGGGTCCGCCAGTAAGTGACCGAAAGGGAGGGTAAGGCAGGGATACCTACGTCAGAGGATCCATTTCCACTACTACTCCCTCCTTCCATTTACTATACAGGGCCTAATGCGTTTTTCGAGGCTAACTTTGACCAAATGTTAGAGTAATAATATAAGACATGCAACTTACACAAAGCATACTCCCCTTACTTTTTCACATCTCTCTCCTCGACATAGGCCCTATATAAATGGAAGGAGGGAGTACTACTATCAGCACTGCATACTCTAGTACAGATGTTGTCAGTACTCCACTAGTACTATTAGACAGGGAGCTTAAAAAAGTTACTATTGGACTAGCTATACGTGGCGAAATCCTAGTAGGAAGAGCATGCGCGAGAACAAGCACATTCACGTGGTTGAAAACAAATTGGAAACCATCGCGAGTACAAATCTAGGAGTACTTACGAATCTAACGATATTGATTGGGCGTTGTTGAATGTCGATACTTTTTTTATCAAAGTAGAGATACTTTGACTACACATAAAACTTATATGTAAACTAGAAAGGATAGGAGGGAGTATATTGTACGTTGAAAAACGAAACAAACATTTAATACCCTTTACATATGATTTGCGGATGCTATGATCACCGGTTCAAAAATTTGAATCCGCCTTAGGTATCACACATGCCCCCACTCGTTCTCTCTCGATCTCATCTCGGGGTCCGGAGATCGATTGAAAGAGGACTAGGGTGGGTACAATACGTTCGTTTCGCTTATGAACGTACAATATACTCCCTCTGATCCCCACAGACCCCCCCCCGGGGGGTCATTTCTATCATAGAAACAGACCAAACATTTATCTCCTTGCATGACACGCAATTGATCTCTGAACATCAATCGATCTCGTCAACATGTGTTGAGGCATGAACCGAATGGGATGTCAAAACTAATACGCGAAGCGACACGTAGTGGAGGCAAAGTGAAACTTTAAACGAACCGTTTGTTTGTATGCATGTCGGACAAATTACAAAACATTGGAAATACAAGCATGGTATAGGCCCACATGCGAATGATACTCGGCGGAATGTTCAAATGAGGCATCCGGGAGGATGGACTCGACCGGATGGCGACATGATTGATGGAGAAGATGGTTGGAGGGGAATGAGAAATAAGCAAACGCCACATGATTATACTTGAACGGATCAAATAAACAATAAGTTGTCTCGCTTGGCCTACATAGTGAAAGGCCTAATGCGCAACACGGAGCATTGACGCTCGAATATGGCCGGGAAAATAGGGAAACTGACATGTGGGGCACACCTGTCAGGATGATGTAGCACAGACTATTCCAATGGAGGAGCTGGCCCACGACCCCCTCGCCACCGGCAATCGTTCATGTGGGTTGTGGGGGCCAACAACGTGGCGCAGCTCCAGCACCGCCTCTGGCACGGTGACCGCGGTGAGCGACATGCTCATCGTCGCTAGATACGGTCGGTTTTAGTGTGCCGAGGGTGGCGTTAGTGCGGTGCCACGACCAACAGTATGTTTGGTTTGTGCCCAAGGTTTCCCAATCAAAGCATTGGGTAGCCAAAATTTTGGTTGAGGTTTTGGTTGCCCATGATTTGGCCGACATTGGCAAGAAAAATGAACTAGAGTTGGCTAGAGTTCATTGGCATGCCAAAAAAATGGCAACCATCCAAACAAAGACCAATCTTTGGGTCATGACCAAAATTTTGGTAAGCTACACTTTGGCCATAATCCAAACACACCCCAACACCCGGCTCGTCGAGGATGCACGGGGCGCCGGAACGCGTCCGCGGAGTGGTGTAGCGCGGCCAACTGCATCCTCGGGGCCTGAGACCATGCCGGGTCGTCTTGCTTTTTCAATGACATGCGGGGATTGCATGTGAGCAAAGGGCATCTCCAACGTTGCCATGACCGCAGCTGACTACCCTGGCACACCAAAAACCCTCATCCCTCGCGCCGTCGCGCGGTGCGTTCCCAGCCAACGCCAGCTGCCTGCATTCATGCCGTCCATCCGTATGCTGTCGTTTAGAGGCTCAGTGCCCGAGGAACCAACTCCGGCGACTTAATGACGCACCAGGACGCTTGGCCTCACTGTAATGCACTACTTAAAGCGACAATGCCCAGCTAACCTCCACACCATAGCGCATCGTCCTCCTACCTAGCACCACATCCGCCATGACCACAAGCGCGAAAGCTTTGCGGGAGAGCTTGTCTTCGGGGATGAAGCTCGAGGTCGCCGCCCTCGCTCAAGTCGCCTCTCACGATGCAATAGTGGCGTAGCCGCACGCGGACGCGACCGCACAAGCGGTGGCCACGCTGGCGGCCGACGATAGGAGCACCGTCAGCCATGCGTCCTACTTGCCGCCGTCCAACGTCCGGCACCACCGAGGTCGGGGACTCCTCCGAGGATGAGTAGGGCATGGGAGGCGGCAGGGCATGCCTGGTGTGCCAACTGGCCGGTCCGTATCACGTGTTCTACTCTTCCTCGCAGGAGACCGCACCTTCACTTCACGGGTCTTGAACCCCGCCCCCGTACGTAGAGATCGCAGATGGAGGACGTCGGTCACCGCCGTAGAATAGGTTTAGGGTCGGGTTTCTTTTATTTTTTTGTCCTATAAAAGTTCAAAATGTAATGAAAATCTGTCATGTTTGCATTAATCTCAGACGGTGTATATGAACTTTCACAATAATATAGTATATTGTAGGAGTACTAGCAAGATGCCCGTGCGTTGCACGGAAGATCAAGATCTTGTGGGAGAAAAGGATGAACGAGGGAAGGCCTTATCTGCAAATGTGGAGAGGAGTCCAGTTAAGTTGTCATAGTTTCCTTCCTATCCGTTAGATATAGATTGAACGGCCTATATTGCAGGATGATAGGCACACCATCATCACCAACTTTGCTTTTTATTGAACCGAGACAAAGCTAACATGCGAAGTAAAAATAAGCACATAGGGTCTATACATACATAATTTAACTTAGGCACTCCATAGTACGTCCACTACACATTCACGCATTTCACATCTTTCTACATCTATGGGAACCTACGAAAGGGTTAACGTAAATTGCCTCTCTCTCTCTCATCCCCTGATTTTCATGGTGGTGGGCCCCTCCCTCCCCCCAATCTATAATCAATAGCTCACATGTTTCACATTACGTTAATTATGTAACTGGGATTACGTAGGTGTAGCATTACTCGTCCTAAAAAACCCAACTAAGCCAACCTCCCAGCATATCGCGCGGGAAAAGACCCGGTCGCGCCGTTTTAGTCGGGATTACTGGATTACTAGTACTAGTATCGACAGATCGCCCGAAGCAATAAGTTTGTTTAGGGGGCGAAGCACCTAATTTAAAAGGAAAAAATGCGGTACACTCACAGCACCCCTGTTGCGGTCGCATTGCACCCCACACACGTCCGGTCCTGCACACAGCTCACGCAAATGGAACGCGCTTCGGCTTGCCTCTTCACTGACACGTGGGACTACACTTGGAGAAACCGACCATGCGCCAAACTCCCCCCGCCCACCACGTGAAAATCCCCCCCACCCAAAAATTTCCCCCAAATCTTAGATTCAACCACCCTTCGGCGAACTAGCCAATAATATTCCCCACCCCCCCATCCCCCTCCACTCCATTCGCCCCGCCAAAGCCGCCCTCCCCGCCGTGCCGATACGTCAGCGCCTTGGTTCGTCGAGGGGACACGCGGCGATCCTTTCGCTCCCACAATACGCTCTCGTAGACTGTCGTCCTCTAGCTGCGCCGCCACCGCTGGCGACATTCTTGTGGAGGGGCACGGCGGTCAGCGCCGCCACCGCTTGCGACATTCGTGTGGAGATGCATGGCGGTCAGCTTCTCCCATGGTACGCGCATTCTAGACTGAGGCCCCATGAATGTCGGTGTAGTGCTGAATGTTAGCTGATAGACGTTGTTAATCTTACTGTTTGTCGAAGTAGTTTACAGTCAATATGCTCTGCTTAAGAAGCTTCCTTGCCCTATTCTGCACTCAATCTGCTTAGCTGAGATGGCATGCCAAGGCCGATTGGTTGCTAAAATATCCTGCCATATATTTGTTGTGATGTAGATTGCCATGGTCTGGTAGCCAATTTGTTAGGTGAAATAGCTCTACACCATTTTATACTCGATCTTTGTTGTTGTGATGGCCTTCGATAGTTTGATGGTTGTGTGCTCGGCCTCATTGACTGCTGAAATAGCCTGCCATAATTTGGCACTCAAATCTGTTTGCTGAATTAGCTTGACATATATTTCGTTACTTAGATCTGCTCGTCCAAATATCTTGCCATAGCTTTAGACATCGACCTAGGTATTTTTTTCTGGACTTCATAAAAAAGCATATATGTTTTTCCTGTAATATCTAGTAGAAGAACTAATTTGTATGTCTAACAGATGGACAGGACTTGGATAACTTCTGCTCGAAGATTCTCCACTGCATATGTCGAGGGGGTTGAAAACTTCATGAACTTTATCAGAGCAGAGTACGGTGGTCCGAAATCATATGTGCTTTGCCCATGTAATAGTTGTATGAATTCAGTTACAAGACCACAGTCAACTGTGCAAAATAATCTACACTTGTATGGGATGTCGGTCACATATACTAGGTGGGTTCATCATGGTGAAGTTGTGAACGTCAATGTTATTGACTATGTGGAAGCAGTAGATCACCATCTTGATCTACTTGATGCTCAGGTGGAAGAGGAGGAGGAGGAGGTGGTGGCGGAGCCAGTGAGTTTGACCAACATTGAAATAATGCTACGAAATGCTCGCGCATTCCGTGAACTTTCACCTATAGAAGAAAAACAGTGGGCCCACATGTTGGAACAATGCAACGTGGCTGTCACCCCAAGAAATAAGCTATCAGTATTCTCAGCTATGGTCACCTTTCTTCAGGTGAAGACATTTGAGCGGATGACCAACAAATCATTCAATGCAATGTTGGCTGCTTTCCGCAAAGCTTTCCCTGTTGGGGAACGTAGTAATTTCAAAAAAAAATCCTACGCACATGCAAGATCATGGTGATGCATATCAACGAGAGGGGAGAGTGTGTCCACGTACCCTCGTAGACCGAAAGCGGAAGCGTTAGCACAACACGGTGGATGTAGTCATACGTCTTCATGATCCAACCGATCAAGCACCGAACGCACGGTACCTCCGAGTTCTGCACACGTTCAACTCGATGACATCCCTCGAACACCGATCCAGCCGAGCTTTGAGGGAGAGTTCCGTCAGCACCGACGCAGGGCTTCGCCTAAGCACTGCTACAATATGATCGAGGTGGATTATGGTGGAGGGGGGCACCGCACACGGCTAAAAGATCCAAGAGATCAATTGTTGTGTCTATGGGGTGCCCCCTTCCTCCGTATATAAAGGGGGGAGGAGGAGGGGGCCGGCCAAGGAGAGGGGGCGCGGCCAAGGGGGGGCAATCCTACTCCAAGTAGGTTTCCTATTCCAACAAGGAGAAGGGGGAAGGATGTAACGCCCTCGATGCGGCTATATCTCCCACGTGTCAAAGCACGACTTAGAGGCATAACCGCATTGAAAGCAATGTCGCAAGTGAGGTAATCTTCACACAACCCATGTAATACATAAGGGAAAGAGATACATAGTTGGCTTACAATCGCCACTTCACACAAGTACATGAATAAAGCATTAAAACATCGAAATACAATCAAGGTCCGTCTACAGAACCACAATAAAAGAAGAACCCCAAATGCGACAAGGTCCCCGATCGACCCCAACTGGGCTCCACTACTGATCAACTAGAACGAAACAACATAAAGACAAGATCTCCATCGAGCTCCTCCTGAGCTGGGTTGCGTCATCTGCACGGACTCATCGGCACCTGCAAGATGGTTTTTGAAGTATCTGTGAGCCACGGGGACTCAGCAATCTCGCACCCTCGCGATCAAGACTATTTAAGCTTATGGGTAAGGTAAAAATATGAGGTGGAGCTGCAGCAAGCGACTAGCATATATGGTGGCTAACATACACAAATGAGAGCGAGAAGAGAAGGCAAAGCACGGTCGAGAAACTATGATCAAGAAGTGATCCTAGAACAACCTACGTCAAGCATAACTCCAACACCGTGTTCACTTCCCAGACCCCGCCGAGAAGAGACCATCACGGTTACACACGCGGTTGATGTATTTTAATTAAGGTCAACTTTAGGTTTTCTACAACCGAACGTTAACAAATTCCCATCTGCCCATAACCGTGGGCACGGCTTTCGAAAGTTCAAATCCCTGCAGGGGTGTCCCAACTTAGCCCATGACAAGCTCTCACGGTCAACGAAGGAATAGACCTCCTCCCGAGACATTCCGATCAGGCTCGGTATCCCGGTTCTACAAGACATTTCGACAGGGTAAAACTAAACCAGCAACACCGTTCGAATGTGCCGACAAATCCCGATAGGAGCTGCACATATCTCGTTCTCAGGGCACACTCAGATGAGCCAGACGTCGGGTAGGCCAGCCCAGAGTTTCCCCTGGTAGCCCCGGACATCGCTCAGTTGGACCAACACTCAGAGGAGCACTGGCCGGGGGCGGGGGGGGTAAAATAATGATGACCCTCAGGAGCGCGACTCCCAAGGGAAAAGAAAAGGCTAGGTGGAAAATGGTAAAACCAATGTTGGGCATTGCTGGAAGAGCTCTACTTAAGGCGAACTGTCAAGGGGTTCCCATTATTACCCAACCGCGTAAGGAACGCAAAATCCGGGAACATAACACCGATATGACGGAAACTAGGGCGGCAAGAGTGGAACAAAACACCAGGCATAAGGCCGAGACTTCCACCCTTTACCAAGTATATAGATGCATTAATTAAATAAGATATATTGTGATATCCCAACAAGTAAACATGTTCCAACAAGGAACAACATCTCCATGTTCCAACAAGGAACAAACTTCAATCTTCACCTGCAACTAACAACGCTATAAGAGGGGCTGAGCAAAGCGGTAATATAGCCAATCAACGGTTTGCTAGGGCAAGGTGGGTTAGAGGCTTGGTTCAACAATATGGGAGGCATGATAAGCAAGTGGTAGGTATGCAGCAAAGGCATAGCAAAAGAGCGAGCAACTAAGCAAGCAAAGATAGAAGTGATTTCGAGGGTATGATCATCTTGCCTGAAATCCCGCAAGGAAGAAGAACGAGTCCATGAAGAAGACAAACAGATGTAGATGAACGGGTCCTCACAAACGCGACGTTATTGGAACCAACCCGAAGAAGCAAACACCAGAAAGAAGGACACAACATAGTAAACAACCAACACATGAACATGGTATGATATGCGGGATGGGGGATGCGATGCATATGCATGATTTGACAAGGAATGATAGAACCTGGCCTCAAAATGGAAATCCAAGTGTGCCACTGGAAATATGAGATGAAATCGCTTGAAAACGATATAAAGAACGCCGGAATCGGAGTTACAGTTTGGAAATGGCAAGCGATTCAAATATGACCACGTTCTGTGATTTACAGCAAGTAGCCAACTAAATGCAACAAGTTAAACATGCTACAACACTCAATCATGGCAACAAAATACATGGCAGGGATCCATTCATGATTCTTAACAAAAGATGAACACTGAGCTACGACCAATTCATCCATTAACAGGTTCAAACAATCATGACAAAAATGCATATGGTAAACAGATTTCAGACTTAGTGAAATTAACACTTGTCTGGAATTTCAGATCAGATAGCACTCTTCGGAGCATGAAAACTATATGCTACATGACCTGAACATGGCAAAGTAAAGCATGGCATGGAGCTACTCAAAGAGCTTAAAAAAAGTCCCTTAGTGACCTTGAGCCAAAAGGGATCAGAAAACACAATTGCAAGCATGTGAACATAGCAAAAGCATAAACAGTTCTCATACTTAGTGAAAACTGGAGCATGCTGAAAACAGATATCAAGTAGGCATGTTTACGAGCTCGATGCACTCACTACAGAGAAAGGCATGACAATCTAAGCATACATCCATCAAGAATACACATTATACAAGCTAGACATGGCAAGAACAATAACATAGCATGCACGGATCAACTACCACATCCTCGGCAAAATCGCTAACAAGTAGACAATCTGCCCATATTCACGAAATAGCAAAAGTAGAGCTCGATTGACTCAAGCTAGGTTGCTCCATAATTGCAAATAAATACATGGATGGATAGAGCACTACAAGATTAAAAAAACATCCTTAATGATCATCCTCAAAAGAGGCACGAATCACTAGGAAACAACATGAACATATGGCCATATGAGATAAACAGGTCAAGGACTTGGTGGAAATGCTAAGTCCCTGAAAACAGCATTACCAAGTGCCTCACTTTGCAAGCTTGTGCTAGTCACCACACACATCACAAAAATACATGGGTTGCACCTCTGGAAAGATGGTAACAAAACACATGTAGAGCTCATGGGCATATCATGCACACATTAATCATGGCAAAAATGACAAATAACTAAATGGAGCACCAGATCTGACAATTATCTCAAATAGCACTCTTCTAATAGCATTTCGGGCATCAAGGTGAACTCAAATGAAAATGATGCAATGAGATGAAATGATGTGCTCTCTGAGACGAACATTTTGATATGCTATATGCCCAAAACGGTGCTACGGATGCGGAGATACAACAGGTCAAAGTATGGAAGATAATTAGGGTTAGAGGAGAAAGTCAACCGCGAGGTGGATCTGGATCTGGATCCAGACCGGGCGCGGAATCTGAGGACGGCCGGAGCTGCAGCTCGCCGGAGAAGAAGGGGTGGCCGGCGGGGTCGCACTCGTCGAGGAGCTCTCCGAAGAGGAAAGCTCGGGGCGGAGGAGGTCGCCGGCGCCGGAGTTTGCGGTGGTTCCGGTGGGCGGCGGGCGGAGCGCGCCGGCGCCGGACATGGGGCGGCTTGCGGCGGCACGGCGGACGTGGCGGAGAGATGACGGCGGCGGGGCGTCGGGCACTCCCAGGCGCGGGGTGGCGATCGGAGCGCGGGGCGCTCGGGGCCCAAGGCGCCTCGGGCGGGCCGTGCGCGGGCCGCGGCGGGCCTCAGCGGCGCCAGGTGGAGAGAGAGGGAGGCGAGCGACAGGTGGCGGCTCCCGGTTGGCCGGGCGCAGCTGCGCGGATGATGTGGCAGGGCCGGATTGGCCGGAGCGAGATGGCGACCGAGCGGACATGTCCGGGCGCGGTGAGGACGCGTGGGGCGGCGCGAGGGGAGGAGTTTTTAGGGTTCATCCGCGAATTTCGAGAGGGGAGCACATATTTATAGGTAGAGGGAGCTAGGAGAGTCCAAATGAGGTGCGGTTTTCGGCCACGCGATCGTGATAGAATGACTGAGATGATGGAGGAGGTTTAGGTGGGTTTTGGGCCAAAATGGAGGGGTGTTGGGCTGCAACACACACGAGGCCTTCGCGGTCCCTCGGTTAGCCGTTGGAGCATCAAACGAAGTCCAAATGGTACGAAACTTGACAGGCAGCCTACCGGTAGTAAACCAAGGCCACTTGGCAAGTCTTGGTTCAATCCGGAAATGTTTAACCGCCACACACGAAAGAAAGGTAGAAACGACCACCGGAGGAGAACGGAGCGCCGGAATGCAAAACGGACAACGGGGACAATGCTCGGATGCATGAGACGAACACGTATGCAAATGAAATGCACATGATGACATGATATGAAATGCATGACACGCAAGAAATGACAAGGCAACAACAACGAATAACTAGACGACACCTGGCACATCGGTCTTGGGGTGTTACAAAGGAGGAGGTGGAGAGAAGGAAGGAGCAGGGGGGCCGCCGCCCCCTTCCCTTTACCAATTCAGATTGGGGCACGGAGGCCGCGCGCCACCTCCTGCCGCCTCTCCTTTTCCACCACTTGGGCCCATGAGGCCCAATAAACTCCGGGGGGTTCCGGTAACCCCCCGATACTCCGGTATATATCCGATAACCCCCGGAACCATTCCGATGTACGAATATAGTCGTCCAATATATCAATCTTCATGTCTCGACCATTTCGAGACTCCTCGTCATGTCCGTGATCATATCCAGGACTCCGAACTACCTTCGGTACATCAAAACACATAAACTCATAATATAACCGTCATCGAACTTTAAGTGTGCGGACCCTACGGGTTTGAGAACTATGTATACATGACCGAGACACATCTCTGGTCAATAACCAATAGCCGAACCTGGATGCTCATATTGGTTGCTACATATTCTACAAAGATCTTTATCGGTCAAACCACATAACAACATACGTTGTTCCCTTTGTCATCGGTATGTTACTTGCCTGAGATTCGATCGTCGGTATCTCAATACCTAGTCCAATCTCGTTACCGGCAAGTGTCTTTACTCGTTCCGTAATACATCATCCCGCAACTAACTCATTAGTTACAATGCTTGCAAGGCTTGAGTGATGTGTATTACCGAGTGGGCCCAGAGATACCTCTCCAACAATCGGAGTGACAAATCCTAAACTTGAAATACGCCAACCCAACTAGTACCTTCGGAGACACCTGTAGAGCACGTTTATAATCACCCAGTTACATTGTGATGTTTGGTAGCACACAAAGTGTTCCTATGGTAAACGGGAATTGCATAATCTCATAGTCATAGGAACATGTATAAGTCATGAAGAAAGCAATAGCAATAAACTAAACAATCAAGTGCTAAGCTAACGGAATGGGTCAAGTCAATCATATCATTCCCCTAATGATGTGATCCCGTTAATGAAATGATAACTCTTTGTCTATGGTTAGGAAACATAACCATCTTTGATTCAACGAGCTAGTCAAGTAGAGGCATACTAGTGACACTCTATTTTGTCTATGTATTCACACATGTATCATGTTTCCGGTTAATACAATTCTAGCATGAATAATAAACATTTATCATGATATAAGGAAGTAAATAATAACTTTATTATTGCCTCTAGGGCATATTTCCTTCAGTCTCCCACTTGCACTAGAGTCAATAATCTAGATTACATAGTAATGATTCTAACACCCATCGAGCCTTGGTGCTGATCATGTTTTGCTCGTGGAAGAGGCTTAGTC
Source organism: Triticum urartu (assembly GCF_003073215.2). Lineage (NCBI taxonomy): Eukaryota > Viridiplantae > Streptophyta > Magnoliopsida > Poales > Poaceae > Triticum > Triticum urartu. Next base: position 502,780,208 of record NC_053023.1, on the reverse strand, counting down.
AATGGGTCTACAACATTCAGATCCATATGTATCTTGCAAATCTCTATGTCTCCCACCTGGACTTGATCCCGGATAGAGTTGAAGCATCTCTTGATGTTCTTGGTTCTCTTGTGAAGTCTGGATACTTTTGCCAAAGGAATTGCACCAGTATTGTCACAAAATATTTTCATTGGACTCGATGCACTAGGTATGACAACTAGATCGGATATGAACTCCTTCATCCAGACTCCTTCATTTGCTGCTTCCGAAGCAGCTATGTACTCCGCTTCACATGTAGATCCCGCTATGACACTTTGTTTAGAACTGCACCAACTGATAGCTCCACCGTTTAATAAAAACATGTATCCGGTTTGCGATTTAGAATCGTCCGGATCAGTGTCAAAGCTTGCATCGATGTAACCATTTACGACGACCTCTTTGTCACCTCCATAAACGAGAAACATATCCTTCGTCCTTTTTAGGTATTTCAGGATGTTCTTGACCGCTGTCCAGTGATCCACTCCTGGATTACTTTGGTACCTCCCTGCTACACTAATAGCAAGGCACATATCAGGTCTGGTACATAGCATTGCATACATGATAGAGCCTATGGCTGAAGCATAGAGAACATCTTTCATTTTCTCTCTATCTTCTGCAGTGGTCGGGCATTGAGTCTTACTCAACTTCATACCTTGTAACACTTGCAAGAACCCTTTCTTTACTTGATCCATTTTGAACTTCTTCAAAACTTTGTCAAGGTATGTGCTTTGTGAAAGTCCAATTAAGAGTCTCGATCTACCTCTATAGATATTGATGCCCAATATATAAGCAGCTTCACCGAGGTATTTCATTGAAAAACTCTTATTCAAATATCCTTTTATGCTATCCAGAAATTCTATAGCATTTCCAATCAACAATATGTCATCCACATATAATATTAGAAATGCTACAGAGCTCCCACTCACTTTCTTGTAAATACAGGCTTCTCCAAAAGTCTGTATAAAACCATATGCTTTGATCACACTATCAAAATGTTTATTCCAACTTCGAGAGGCTTGCACCAGTCCATAAATGGATCGCTGGAGCTTGCACACTTTGTTAGCTCCCTTTGGATCGACAGAACCTTCCGGTTGCATCATATACAACTCTTCTTCTAGAAATCCATTCAGGAATGCAGTCTTGACATCCATTTGCCAAATTTCATAATCATAAAATGCAGTAATTGCTAACATGATTCGGACAGACTTAAGCGTCGCTACGGGTGAGAAGGTCTCATCGTAGTCAATCCCTTGAACTTGTCTAAAACCTTTTGCAACAAATCGAGCTTTATAGACAGTAACATTACCATCAACGTCAGTCTTCTTCTTGAAGATCCATTTATTCTCGATGTCTTGCCGATCAACGGGCAAGTCAACCAAAGTCCACACTTTGTTCTCATACATGGATCCCATCTCAGATTTCATGGCCGCAAGCCATTTTGCGGAATCTGGGCTCACCATCGCTTCTTCATAGTTCGTAGGTTCGTCATGGTCTAGTAACATAACCTCCAGAACAGGATTACCATACCACTCTGGTGCAGATCTCAATCTGGTTGACCTACGAGGTTCAGTAACAACTTGATCTGAAGTTTCATGATCATCATCATTCACTTCCTCACTAATTGGTGCAGGTGTCACAGGAACCGGTTTCTGTGATGAACTACTTTCCAATAAGGGAGCAGGTACAGTTACCTCATCAAGTTCTACTTTCCTCCCACTCACTTCTTTCGAGAGAAACTCCTTCTCTAGAAAGGATCCAACTTTACCAACAAATGTTTTGCCTTCAGATCTGTGATAGAACATGTACCCAACAGTTTCCTTTGGGTATCCTATGCAGACACATTTCTCCGACTTGGGTTCGAGCTTATCAGGTTGAAGTTTTTTCACATAAGCATCACATCCCCAAACTTTAAGAAATGAGAACTTTGGTTTCTTGCCAAACCACAGTTCATAAGGCGTCGTCTCAACGAATTTTGATGGTGCCCTATTTAACGTGAATGTAGCCGTCTCTAAAGCATAACCCCAAAATGATAGTGGTAAATTAGTAAGAGACATGATAGATCGCACCATATCTAGTAAAGTGCGATTACGACGTTCGGACACACCACTAAGCTGTGGTGTTCCGGGTGGCGTGAGTTTCGAAACTATTCCGCATTGTTTCAAATGAAGAACAAACTCGTAACTCAAATATTGTCCTCCACGATTAGATTGTAGAAACTTTATTTTCTTGTTACGATGATTTTCAACTTCACTCTAAAATTCTTTGAACTTTTCAAACATTTCAGACTTATGTTTCATTAAGTAGATATACCCATATCTGCTTAAATCATCTGTGAAGGTGAGAAAATAACGATACCCGCCGCGAGCCTCAACATTCATCGGACCACATACATCTGTATGTATGATTTCCAACAAATCTGTTGCTCGCTCCATAGTTCCGAAGAACGGCGTTTTAGTCATCTTTCCCATGAGGCACGGTTCGCAAGTACCAAGTGGTTCATAATCAAGTGGTTCCAAAAGTCCATCAGTATGGAGTTTCTTCATGCGCTTTACACCAATATGACCTAAACGGCAGTGCCACAAATAAGTTGCACTATCATTATCAACTCTGCATCTTTTGGCTTCAATATTATGAATATGTGTATAACTACTATCGAGATTCAATAAGAATAGACCACTCTTCAAGGGTTCATGACCATAAAAGATATTACTCATATAAATAGAACAACCATTATTCTCTGATTTAAATGAATAACTGTCTCGCATCAAACAAGATCCAGATATAATGTTCATGCTTAACGTTGGCACCAAATAACAATTATTCAGGTCTAAAACTAATCCCGAAGGTAGATGTAGAGGTAGTGTGCCGACTGCGATCACATCGACTTTGGAACCATTTCCCACACGCATTGTCACCTCGTCCTTAGCCAATCTTCGCTTAATCCGTAGTCCCTGTTTCGAGTTGCAAATATTAGCAACAGAACCAGTATCAAATACCCAGGTGCTACTGCGAGCATTAGTAAGGTACACATCAATAACATGTATATCACATATACCTTTGTTCACCTTGCCATCCTTCTTATCCGCCAAATACTTGGGGTAGTTCCAGTTCCAGTGACCAGTCTGTTTGTAGTAGAAGCACTCAGTTTCAGGCTTAGGTCCAGACTTGGGTTTATTCTCTTGAGCAGCAACTTGTTTGTCGTTCTTCTTGGAGTTCCCTTTCTTCATCCCTTTACCCTTTTTCTTGAAACTAGTGGTCTTCTTGACCATCAACACTTGATGCTCCTTTTTGATTTCTACCTCCGCAGCCTTTAGCATCGCGAAGAGCTCGGGAATTGTCTTATTCATCCCTTGCATATTATAGTTCATCACAAAGCTTTTGTAGCTTGGTGGCAGTGATTGAAGAACTCTGTCAATGACACTATCAACAGGAAGATTAACTCCCAGTTGATTCAAGTGATTATGATACCCAGACATTTTGAGTATATGTTCACTGACAGAACTATTCTCCTCCATCTTGCAGCTATAGAACTTATTGGAGACTTCATATCTCTTAATCCGGGCATTTGCTTGAAATATTAACTCCAACTCCTGGAACATCTCATATGCTCCATGACGTTCAAAACGTCGTTGAAGTCCCGGTTCTAAGCCATAAAGGATGGCACACTAAACTATCAAGTAGTCTTCAGCTTTACTCGGCCAAACGTTCTTAACGCTGTCATCAGCATTTGCAGCAGGCCTGGCACCCAGCGGTGCTTCCAGGACGTAATTCTTCTATGCAGCAATTAGGATAATCCTCAAGTTACGGACCCAGTCCGTGTAATTGCTACCATCATCTTCAACTTTGCTTTCTCAAGGAACACATTAAAATTTAACGGAACAATAGCACGAGCCATCTATCTACAATCAACATAGACAAGCAAAAAACTATCAGGTACTAAGTTCATGATAAATTTAAGTTCAATTAATCATATTACTTAAGTACTCCCACTTAGATAGACATCCCTCTAATCCTCTAAGTGATCGTGTGATCCAAATCAACTAAACCATGTCCGATCATCACGTGAGATGGAGTATTTTCAATGGTGAACATCACTATGTTGATCATATCTACTATATGATTCACGCTCGACCTTTCGGTCTCAGTGTTCCGAGGCCATATCTGCATATGCTAGGCTCGTCAAGTTTAACCTGAGTATTCCGCGTGTGCAACTGTTTTGCACCCGTTGTATTTGAATGTAGAGCCTATCACACCCGATCATCACGTGGTGTCTCAGCACGAAGAACTTTTGCAATGGTGCATACTTAGGGAGAACACTTATACCTTGATAATTTAGTGATAGATCATCTTATAATGCTACCATCAATGAAAGCAAGATAAGATGCATAAAAGATAAATATCACATTCAATCAATATAAGTGATATGATATGGCCATCATCATCTTGTGCTTGTGATCTTCATCTCTGAACAACCGTCATGATCACCATTGTCACAACACTTTGATCTCCATCGTAGCATCGTTATCATCTCGCCAACTTATGCTTCTACGACTATCGCTACCGCTTAGTGATAAAGTAATGCATTACATGGCGATTGCATTGCATACAATAAAGCGACAACCATATGGCTCCTGCCAGTTGCTGATAACTCGGTTACAAAACATGATCATCTCATACAATAAAATATAGCATCATGCCTTGACCATATCACATCACAACATGCCCTGTAAAAACAAGTTAGACGTCCTCTACTTTGTTGTTGCAAGTTTTACGTGGCTGCTACGGGCTGAGCAAGAACCGTTCTTACCTACGCATCAAAACCACAATGATAGTTTGTCAAGTTAGTGCTTTTTTAACCTTCTCAAGGACCGGGCATAGCCACACTCGGTTCAACTAAAGTTGGAGAAACTGACACCCGCCAGCCACCTGTGTGCAAAGCACGTCGGTAGAACCAGTCTCACGTAAGCGTACGCGTAATGTCGGTTCGGGCCGCTTCGTCCAACAATACCGGCGAACCAAAGTATGACATGCTAGTAAGCAGTATGACTTGTATTGCCCACAACTCACTTGTGTTCTACTCGTGCATATAACATCAACGCATAAAACCTGGCTCTGATACCACTGTTGGGGAATGTAGCAATTTCAAAAAAATCCTACGGACACGCAAGATCATGGTGATGCATAGCAACGAGAGGGGAGAGTGTGTCCACGTACCCTCGTAGACCGAAAGCGGAAGCGTTAGCACAACGCGGTTGATGTAGTCGTACGTCTTCACGATCCGACCGATCAAGCACCGAACGCACGACACCTCCGAGTTCTGCACACGTTCAACTCGATGATGTCCCTCAAACTCTGATCTAGCCGAGCTTTGAGGGAGAGTTCCGTCAGCATGATGGTGTGGTGACAATGATGATGTTCTACCAACGTAGGGCTTCGCCTAAGCACTGCTACGATATGATCGAGGTGGATTATGGTGGAGGGGGGCACCGCACACGGCTAAAAGATCCAAGAGATCAATTGTTGTGTCTATGGGGTGCCCCCTTCCTCCATATATAAATGGGGGAGGAGGAGGGGGGTGGCCAAGGAGAGGAGGCGCGCCCAAGGGGGGGGGCAATCCTACTCCAAGTAGGTTTTGCCCCCCTTTCCTATTCCAACTAGGGGAAGGGGGAAGGAGGAGGTGGAGAGAAGGAAGGAGAAGGGGGGCCGCCTCCCCCTTCCCTTTCCCAATTCGGATTGGGGCAAGGGGGGCCCACGCCACCTCCTATCGCCTCTCCTTTTTCCACCACTTGGGCCCATAAGGCCCAATAACCCCCGGGGGGGTTCCGGTAACCCCCCGGTACTCCGGTATATATCCGATAACCCCTGAAACCATTCCGGTGTCCGAATATAGTCGTCCAATATATCAATCTTCATGTATCGACCATTTCGAGACTCCATATCATGTCCGTGATCATATCCGGGACACCAAACTACCTTCGGTACATCAAAACACATAAACTCATAATATAACCCTCATCGAACTTTAAGCGTGCGGACCCTACGAGTTCGAGAACTATGTAGACATGACCGAGACACATCTCCGGTCAATAACCAATAGCGTAACCCGGATGCTCATATTGGTTCCTACATATTCTACAAAGATCTTTATCGGTCAAACCGCAATGACAACATACATGATTCCCTTTGTCATCGGTATGTTACTTTCCCAAGATTCGATCGTCAGTATCTCAATACCTAGTTCAATCTCGTTACCGGCAAGTCTCTTTACTCGTTCTGTAATGCATCATCTCGCAAGTAACTCATTAGTTACAATGCTTGCAAGGCTTGAGTGATGTGTATTACCGAGTGGGCCAGAGATACCTCTCCGATAATCGGAGTGACAAATCCTAATCTTGAAATACACTAACCCAACAAGTAACTTCGGAGACACCTTTAGAGCACCTTTATAATCACCCAGTTACATTGTGACATTTGGTAGCACACAAAGTGTTCCTCCGGTAAACGGGAGTTGCATAATCTCATAGTCATAGGAACATGTATAAGTCATGAAGAAAGCAATAGCAATAAACTAAACAATCAAGTGCTAAGCTAACGGAATGGGTCAAGTCAATCATATCATTCTCCTAATGATGTGATCCCGTTAATCAAATGACAACTCTTTGTCTATGGTTAGGAAACATAACCATCTTTGATTCAACGAGCTAGTAAAGTAGAGGCATACTAGTGACACTCTGTTTTGTCTATGTATTCACACATGTATCATGTTTTCGGTTAATACAATTCTAGCATGAATAATAAACATTTGTCATGATATAAGGAAATAAATAATAACTTTATTATTGCCTCTAGGGCATATTTCCTTGATTCCCAGATGCGTCTGAGCTGCCACACACCTACAGTAAAATGAAGAATTTCCTTCGTGCAGTTGGAATTGGATATGATATGATCCATGTTTGTAAGAATAATTGTGTTATGTTCTGGAAGGATTATGCCAACTTAAGTGAATGCCCGAAATGCAAATCATCAAGATGGAAAGATGGCGATGTTGTGAAGAGTATTCCTCATAATGTTCTGAGACATTTTCCAATTACACCAAGATTGCAGAGGTAGTTTCATGATGCTGAAACAAGAGAGGATGAACTATGGCATTCTAGGAACCAGGAGTACAGAGATCAGAATGTAATGAGCCATCCATCACATGGTAGTGAGTGGAAAAGCTTCAATCAGAAACACGAAAAGTTTGCTGCTGACCCAAGAAACATTAGACTTGGCTTAGCTTCAGATGGACTTAACCCATTTGGCCACCAGAGCGCCACATATAGCATGTGGCCAGTGCTTGTTATCCCTTACAACATGCCTCCAAATGTCTACACCAAAGAATCAAACTACATGATGGCCTTGCTCATCCCAGGTCCAAAAAGTCCTGGAAAGGATTTTGATTTGTTCATGGAGCCTCTTGTGGAGGAACTTCAACAGCTATGGATGGGTGTTCTCACTCAAGACCTATATAGCAGCCCACCAACTGATTTATTTCTGTGTGCTCTTATAATTTGGTGCATCCATGATTATCCGGCTCTGGCCACTATCTCAGGGCGAATGACACATGGTTACAATGCATGTGTTCGTTGTGACAGGAATCCGCTGTCATATGCAATACTTAGCTAGATCTGTTACATTGGACACCGTTGTTTCCTTGCCAAGGACAAGCCGCATCGTAGAAAATACCGAAGACATGTGTTCAATGCAAAGCATGAAAACCGTGATGCACCAAAGAGGCTCACCGTCGATGAGTTGCAAGTGGAATTAGAGAAGGTCAGGCATATTACACCAGGAAACCATCCTGGTAATGGTAATGGGAAAAGGAAGCATGGCAAGGCAGAAGAGAGATTATTGTTTACCCACAGGTCCACTTTGTGGGACTTGGAGTATTGGAAAGATTTGGATCTGCGGCATAATCTTGATGTGATGCACATCGATAAAAATATATGTGACAGCATTATCGGCACACTTCTTAATATTGAAGGCAAGACGAAAGATACCTTAAAATCTAGGATTGATTTGACACACCTGGGTATCAGACAGGATTTGCAGGTGCAAGATGAAGGTAAACCACGGGATATGGCACCAGCTGTGTATGTCTTGGACAAGGTAAAAAGAAAAGAATTCTGCGAGGTCCTGTCATGTGTGAGATTCCCACATGGATTTGCTTCCAACCCTGAAAGGAGAGTCAGTGCATATGGAAACAAGGTACAAGGGTTGAAAACTCATGACTGCCATGTCCTACTTCAAAGGGTTTTACCTGTTATCCTTAGGGGATTGGGCCGCCCCGATTTATACAGAGCAGTTGCAGAGTTGGGACAATTCTTCAGGGAACTCTGCAGTAGAAATATTAGGATAGATGCTTTGGAGCGTCTTAGAGACAAGATACCAACTATCATATGCGACCTTGAGAAGATATATCCTCCAGCCTTCTTTGATGTGATGGTGCATTTGGCTGTTCATCTACCTGATGAGGCACTACTTAGAGGTCCAGTACAGTATGGCTGGATGTACCCTATTGAAAGGCGGCTAGGCACTTTCAAGGGCTATGTTAGGAACAAAGATAGACCCGAGGGTTCCATTGCAAAGGCCTACATTGCTACAGAAGCGTTGACATTCTGCTCAAAATACATTGAAACAACTGATCAGCTTAGCAAAGAGGTGGGTGAAGACAATCCCGGTCTCAATGTTTTCGATTATTCTGTTCGAGTTACAGGGAAGAGTCGACAAGAGGACAAACCTAAAGATTTGGACAAAATGGTTTGGTATGTGTTGAATAACTGTCCTGAGATACTATCTTATATCAAGTAAGTGCTAAGTACTGCAGCTTATACATCATAATCTACTAAACTTGCAACACATTCTTATATATTTAGATGTTTGACGCGATCACTATGTTGTGCAGCATCTACAAAAAGGAGTTACTGCTGCAAAATCCAAGAAACATTGAAAAACTGGTTATGGCAGGATTTGCGAGATGGTTCAAGAGCCATGTAAGCTTTTGAATTGGACTGTCAGTTTTTAATATATTGAGTACATAAGATGATCGGCTTGTCTATTTTCTAACCATGGGTTAAGAAGATGCGGGAGGATGGGCAGGCAGTTGATGATGCCCTTTACTCACTAGCAATGGGTCCTGATACTCGGGTAAGACATTATGAATCTTGTGTTGTTGGAGATGTGCGCTACAACACCCTTGCATGAGAGAAGGCAGGAAGACACAAAACAGTGCCATCATGAGCATGGATATGTATGACAAAGAGAAAACTGAAATGTATGCTAACATAACAGACATTGTTTAGTTGCAGTATATCTCCAGTTCAAGGATCATCGGTGTGTGGTTCTATTATGCTGTCATTGGTATAACCCATTTTCCAGGATCGCAAAACCCAAAGCTGATGATTATTTCAAATCCATCAATGTCAAGGCGGCGCACCAGACCAACGAGCCTTTTATTTTGGCAAATCAAGCAACACAGATATTTTTCTTGGAAGACACATTTGCACGTGGACTGGAGAGTATCGCAAAAGTTTGAGCAGAGGAATTCGTTTAATGAAGTTGCACAACAAGATGATGCTTACACTGCTCCAGATGTACAAGATAACACAGATGTTCCTAATATCTTTGAGAACCATCACGTCAATGACGCCGGCGAAAAGATTGCCTGTCGTGCTATGGACATACAAGAGTTGATCAAGAAGAAGCCAACGTTTGAGGACGTTGAGGACGAAGAAGAAGATGACACCATGGGGAATTACAATTCAGACTAATACACATGGCGAAGATGTTGACGTTGCTGCTGCGGATGATGATTACATTGCTTTTGTCATATTTGCCTGTCAGAAGATGTTTTTTATCTACTATGTGAAATTGTATTTGCTATGACAACTGAAACCTGATGAACATGTTGTTTAGTATTTTCCTGTGAGAACATCACTTGTTATGTATGCTGATTTGTGTTTGGTGATTGTATGACGACTAAAACATGATGACATTGTTGTTTAGTTGTACTCATATTTGGCAGTGAAACTTGAATTTGATGACATAGTTTGTTGTTGGACTGCAATTTGCTCGACGTCTTCGAATGAGAACAAATCTGACCCGACAGAGCCTCTGCTAATTTATTTATTTATTACCAAAAGGGCATCCGCTATTTATTTATTTATTTACGAGCAAAAGGGGATACCCCTGATTTCCATTAATAGAAATCATTGGATGTTCACAAAACTACGCCCAGCCTGCTACACATGTTTCATTCATTACTAGCAGCAAAGTGCTCATGTCATAGCCACTGAATACATCACGAGTGCTACATACACCATAAATAAAGACACAATCATCCTATAGAGCACATAGATTTTTCCCATTATCTTCACAAGTTCTTTCATCTCCTCATTGCTGTCAAGGCCGTTCAGTAGCTATTTCTTGGCCATGATCAGAGGAACTGCATCTTTAACCTTCTACTCTGCATCTTCCTCTTCTGTTGTTCCTTCAGTTACTTGTCCAACACCCCAACCTGCTGGTATTGGGATTCCCCGGCTAACCAAATAGTCAGTGTAGTTGCACTCCCCCACATCAGCAACTTCCTAGAAATACAAATCACACAAATCTTCCCTTTTCTGCACAAATCAAATTGGAAGATCGCCAACCAAACTATTAAAAAAATCAGCAACTGAAAGCAGCAGAACAACACTTAAACATATTATTACCCCATGATTCGGGCATTTGTAGAAGACTCGGCCAGGGTTGAGGATTGTGGTTGAGACGCGACGGATGACTCTGCGTGATTTGCAGCAGTGGCACCACACCAACGGCAGCGGGTTGCAATGAGCAACCCGCTGCGGTGCGCGTGCCGGCGGGGGTGTGATGAGACCCACGGGCGATGGTACGGGTGGTGACTTGGCGCATATCTGGTTGTTGCCTGCTGAAGAGCAGGTGGACGAGCAGCAAGCAGACATGGTTGTTGCGGCCAGAGCTTCTGATGCTAGGCAGAGTAAGTGGAGAAGAGGAGAAGCGAACATTGGATATGTTAGTTTCATTACTTGCAGAGTAGCATAGCACCATATATAGTCATAGTCTAAGTTTGGATTCGAACCAGCTACAGGAGCACATCTCTCTTTTTTCTAAAACTCAGCAACGTCTCTTTACTGGTACACTAGCTTGTTCTGTACGCCTTCTCAAGTCTTTGATTCCTCCAGCTGACATCCGGGACCCACCGGAAGGGCCTTTGTATTTTGCAAAAAAAAGAACATGCCCCCCACTGACAGGTCGGACCCACCAGCTATCTTCGCACGCAAGGAAGTGCCTCCTTATTACGCAAAAAAATGAATACTCCCCCAGCTAGCTGGAACCTAGCATAGTGGGAGGCTGACTTGTGGGCCTACCAAGTTGACAGGGATGGAGGGCTTTGTCAACTTAGTCAATATGAACAATTCTAGCTCCAGTTACCATACGATGTTCATCCAACGGCCATAGTGCTTCTTCAACCTCTGGTCTTCTTGCCCCAGCCACCCAAACCAGCGCCGGTCGTGCCTCATGCTCCTGGCTCCCGTGGCTGGCTGTGATGCTGCGGAGGCCTCACCGGCCCCTACTACTCCCACCGCTGGCCAGGCCATCCCTCTACTCACCCACACCCCCTGTTATTTTGCGGCGACGGCAGCCTCACACCGCAGCCGAACCAGTGAACCCTCGTACTCCTCTCCGTGTGGGCATCCACTGCCGCGTCTTCCCCGGCTCCGCGTTGTCCCCTTCCTAGGCCTCGTCGTCGTCCACCGCCTTGTGCTCTCGGCGCGGCGTGGTCAATGTGGTCAACGACCGACTTCCATCGAAAGAGTACTGTACATGGAGAGGCTGACAGCTGGGTCCACGGCCGTAGTTGGGTCCATGGCCACAGCCTAGTTTTTTTGTGATTTGCCAAGTAAGTCACTTACTCAGGCCTGTTGGGCTGCAAATCTTTCAAGACGAGGGGAGCTTCATTCGGCTGGCCGAGAAAATGGCCTATCAGTAATGAGAAATGGGCTGTACATTTTTAAAACACATCAAACCGACAATTAGTTTCAAATTTCTTTTTTTCATTTCGAGATTTTAAATTGCATTGATTTTTATGCGTGGACAATTTGTTGGATTTTATATTGATATACATTTATTTTTAAAATCAGTTTGAATGTGACTCGAAATTTCGGGATTGAAAACAGTTTGGGCCGCACCGAAATATGCAAAATTTCATATAATTTTTTAACCGTGCCCAGAATATGGGCTGTAATGCTAACAAAAAGAATATGGGCTCCAAAAAAACCTTAAGAATTAGCAAATGGGTTGTAAATTATTAGAAATTATGGCAGATGGGCTGTATTTTGTTTTCCACAGATTTGAGGCTTTCCAAAAAAAGGTTGATGCACAAGCAGTGACTGTTGGATGTTCATCCAACGGCCGTCGTGCTTCTTCAATCTCTGCTCTTCCTGCTCCAGCCGCTCAAACAAGCGCTGGCGGGACTGCCTCCTCCCTCCTCCCCGCGGTCGGTTGTGCTGTCACGCAGGCGTCACCGCCCCACCATACTCCCATCGCTGGCCTAGCCATCCCTCTACTCACCCACACCTGCTGTTATTCTCCGGCGACGGCAGACGAACCAGTAAACCCTCGTACAGTCGTACTCCCCTCCACGTGGGAAACAACTGTCGAGTCCTCCCTGGCTCTGTGTCGTTCCCTTCCTAGGCCTCACCGTCGTCCACCACCCTGGTGCTCTCAGCGCGGCTTGGTCAATGTGGTCAACGACCGACATGCATCTGAAGTGGACTCTATGTGGAGAGGCTGACAGCTGGGTCCACGGCCGCACGCAAGGAAATGCCTCCTTATTACACGCAAAATAATGATTCCTCCACCTGACATCTGGGACCCACCGTAAGGGCCTCTGTATTTCGCGAAGAAAATGTTACCGCCGCTGAGAGCTCGGACCCACCAGCTATATCTTCGCACGCAAGGAAGTGCCTCCTTATTACGCACAAAAAAATGAATACTCCCCCTGCTAGCTGGGACCTAGTATAGTGGGAGGCTGACTTGTGGGCCTACTAAGTTGACGGGGACGGAGGGCTTTGTCAACTTAGTCAATATGCACGATTCTAGCTCCAGTGACCGTACGGTGTCCATCCAACGGCCGTAGTGCTTCTTCAACCTCTGGTCTTCTTGCTCCAGCCGCCCAAAGCACCGCCGGTCGTGCCTCATGCTCCTGCCTCCCATGGCCGGCTGCGATGCCGCAGAGGCCTCACCGCCCCCTACTACTCCCACCGCTGGCCAGGCCATCCCTCTACTCACCCACACCCCCTGTTATTCTGCAGCGATGGCAACCTCACACCACGACAAACCAGTGAACCCTCATACTCATGTACGTGTGGGCATCCACTGCCGCGTCTTCCCCGGCTCCGCGTCGTCCCTTCCTAGGCCTCGCTGTCGTCCACCGCCCTGGTGCTCTCGGCGGCGTGGTCAACGTGGTCAAGGAACGGCTTCCATCGGACGTGGACTATACATGGAGAGGCTGACAGCCGGGTCCACGGCCACAGCAAGGAAGTGCCTCCTTATTACACGGAAAATAATGATTCCTCCACCTGACAGCAGGGACCCACCGGACGGGCAACCGTATTTCGCGAAAAAACATTTCCCCCCTGACTGCTGGGACCTACCAACGACATCTTCGCACGCAAGGAAGTGCGTCCGGGCAAAAAAACCATTCGCACCCTGATTGCTAGGACCCACCAGCTACATCTTCGCACGCAAGGAAGTGCCTGACAGTCGGGACCCACCTGGTCGAAGCGTATGTAGCGTTGTCATTCTGGTCGCGAACGTGTACGTACATACTCGTCGATGTAGAAGCGCGCACATAGCATGTACATGTACGTACTGCGGCCAGTGTGCAAGAAAGAAAATACGGCCACGTATGTACATACGGGCAGGGTCTCGAACGCCTACTCACGCATACGTACGGTCAGGGCTCATGTACATGACTGGGTCGGAACGGAGAAACAGTGTCATCATCGTGTTCATGGGGAGCCAACCGGCTGGGTCAGAACGGAATGCATCATCGTGTTCATCGGGAGGGCTTGGACGGAACAGCCGATGGAAACGAGGCATGCCGTACCGCAGAACGGAGGAAATGGCCTTGTGTTCGACCGGCCACGGTCGAAACGGGATCTTGTTCATCGGGAGGGGTCTGGCGTACCGCAAAACGGAGGAAACGGACCTCCTACGGTCGAAATGGGGGTCCCGTTCATCGGGAGGGGTGTGGCGTACCGCAAAATGTAGGAAACGGACTTGTGTTGGAGCTTACGGTCGAAATGGGGGTCCTGTTCATCGGGAGGGGTGTGGCGTACCACAAAACGGGAGTCCACGGGATATTGTTCATCTCCATTGTCGACCCCCTCCAGCCTCCACGGGCTACTGTTCATATACCGTCGACCTCTTCCACCCTCCACCTGCGGCTGTTCATCCACGGGCTCCTGTTCATCCAGCCTCCACCGCGCGCTACTCCATGATACGTCTCCAACGTAGCTATAATTTTTTATTTCTCCATGCTATTATATTATCTATTTTGGATGTTAATGGGCTTATTATTACAATTTTATATTATTTTCGGGACTAACCTATTAACCGGAGGCCCAGCCCAAATTGTTGTTTTTTGCCTATTTTAGGGTTTCGCCAAAAATAAATATGAAACGGAGTCCAAATGGAATGAAACATTCGGGGGCGTTATTTTTGGAACAAACGTGATCCAGGAGACTTGGAGTGGACGTCAAGAAACAATCGAGGAGGCCACGAGGCAGGGGGTGCGCCCACCCCCCTAAGCGTGCCCTCCACCCTCGTGGGCCCCTCGTTGCTCCACCGACCTACTTCTTCCTCCTATATATATCCATATACCCCGCAAACATCCAGGAGCACCACGAAAACCTAATTCCACCGCCGCAACCTTCTGTACCAAAGAGATCCCATCTTGGGGCCTTTTCCGGAGCTCCGTCGGAGGGGGCATTGATCATAGAGGGCCTCTACATCAACTCCATGGACCCTCCGATGATGTGTGAGTAGTTTACTTCAGACCTTCGGGTCCATAGCTAGTAGCTAGATGGCTTCTTCTCTCTCTTTGGATCTCAATACAAAGTTCTCCTCGATTCTCTTGGAGATCTATTCGATGTAATCTTCTTTTGTGGTGTGTTTGTCGAGATCCGATGAATTGTGGGTTTATGATCAAGTTTATCTATGAACAATATTTGAATCTTCTCTGAATTCTTTTATGTATGATTGGTTTATCTTTGCAAGTCTCTTCGAATTATCAATTTGGTTTGCCCTACTAGATTGATCCTTCTTGCAATGGGAGAAGTGCTTATCTTTGGGTTCAATCTTGCGGTGCTCGATCCCAATGACAGAAAGGGAAATGAAACGTATTGTATTGTTGCCATCGAGGATAAAAAGATGGGGTTTACATCATATTGCATGAGTTTATCCCTCTACATCATGTCATCTTGCTTAAGGCGTTACTCTGTTCTTATGAACTTAATACTCTAGATGCATGCTGGATAGCGGTCGATGTGTGGAGTAATAGTAGTAGATGCAGAACCATTTTGGTCTACTTGTCATGGACATGATACCTATATACATGATCATGCCTAGATATTCTCATAATTATTCGCTTTTCTATCAATTGCTTGACAGTAATTTGTTCACCCACCGTAATACTTATGCTATCTTGAGAGAAGCCACTAGTGAAACCTATGGCCCCCGGGTCTATTCTCCATCATATAAGTTTCCATCTACTTTATTTTGCAATCTTTTACTTTCAATCTATATCATAAAAATACCAAAAATATTTATCTTATTATTATTATCTCTATCAGATCTCACTCTTGCAAGTGGCCGTGAAGGGATTGACAACCCCATTATCGCGTTGGTTGCGAGGTTCTTATTTGTGTGTGTAGGTACGAGGTGACTCGCGCGTGGTCTCCTACTGGATTGATACCTTGGTTCTCAAAAACTGAGGGAAATACTTACGTTTCTTTACTGCATCGCCCTTTCCTCTTCAAGGGAAAACCAACGTAGTGCTCAAGAGGTAGCAAGAAGGATTTCTGGCGCCATTGCCGGGGATATCTATGCCAAGTCAAGACATACCAAGTACCCATCACAACTCTTATCCTTCGCATTACATTATTTGCCATTTGCCTCTCGTTTTCCTCTCCCCCACTTCACCATTGCCGTTTTATTCGCCCTCTTTTTCCGTTCCCCCCTTCTCTTTTCAATTTGCTTATTTTTCTTCTTTGCTCGTTTGCTTGTGTGTTGGATTTCTTGCTTGTCACGATGGCTCAAGATAATACTAAATTGTGTGACTTTGCCAATACTAGCAATAATGATTTTATTAGCACTCTGATTACTCCTCTTACCGATGATGAATCTTGTGAAATTAATACTGCCTTGCTGAATCTTGTCATGAAAGATCCATTTTCTGGCCTTCCTAGTGAAGATTCTGCCACCCATATAAACAACTTCGTTGATTTGTGTGATATGCAAAAGAAGTAAGATGTGGATAGTGATATTGTTAAACTTAAACTATTTCCGTTTTCGCTTAGAGATCGTGCTAAAGCTTGGTTTTCGTCTTTGCCTAAAAATAGTATTGATTCATGGAATAAGTGCAAATATGCTTTTATCTCTAAGTATTTTCCTCCCGCTAAGATCATCTCTCTTAGAAATGATATCATGAATTTTAAGCAGCTTGATCATGAGCATGTTGCATAAGCTTGGGAGAGGATGAAATTAATGATATGTAATTTCCCTACACATGGTTTGAATCTTTGGATGATTATACAAAATTTTTATGCCGGATTGAACTTTGCTTCTAGAAATCTTTTATATTCGGCCGCGGGAGGCACTTTTATGGAAATCACTTTAGGAGAAGCTACCAAACTCCTAGATAATATTATGGTTAATTATTCTCAATGGCACATTGAAAGATCTACTAGTAAAAAAGTGCATGCAATTGAAGAGATTAATGTTTTGAGTGGAAAGATGGATGAACTTATGAATTTTTTTGCTAATAAGAGTGCTCCTACTGATCCTAATGATATGCCTTTGTCTACTTTGATTGAGAATAATAATGAATCTATGGATGTGAATTTTGTTGGTAGGAACAATTTTGGTAACAACGCGTATAGAGGTAATTTTAATCCTAGGTCTTTTCTAGTAATTCCTCTAATAATTATGGTAATTCCTACAACAATTCTTACGGAAATTATAATAATATGCCCTTTGATTTTGAATCTAATATTAAAGAATTTATTAGTTCGCAAAAGAGTTTCAATGCTTTGATTGAAGAAAAATTGCTTAAGATTGATGAGTTGGCTAGGAACATGGATAGAATTTCTCTTGATGTTGATTCTTCGAAATTTAGATATATTCCACCTAATCATGATATCAATGAGTCTCTCAAAGCCATGAGAATTTCCATTGATGAGTGCAAAGAAAGAACCGCTAGGTTGCGTGCTAAGAGAGGTTGCTTTGTGAAAGCATGTTCTTCTAGTTTTCATGATAATAAGGATGAAGATCTAAAAGTGATTGATATGTCCCCTATTAAATATTTGTTTTTCAATATGAATCTTGATAATGATGGAACTGGAGATGAGTCAACTTTAGTTAGAAGGCGTCCCAATAATTCGGATTTTTTAGATCTTGATGCAAAAATTGTTAAAAGTGGGATTGAAGAGGTCAAAGCTTTAGATAGCAACGAACCCACTATCTTGGATTTCAAGGAATTTAATTATGATAATTGCTCTTTGGTAGATTGTATTTCCTTGTTGCAATCTGTGCTAAATTCTCCTCATGCTTATAGTAAAAATAAAGCTTTTACTAAACATATCGTTGATGCTTTGATGCAATCTTATGAGGAAAAACTTGAGTTGGAAGTTTCTATCCCTAGAAAACTTTATGATGAGTGGGAACCTACAATTAAAATTAAAATTAAAGATCATGAATGCTATGCTTTGTGTGATTTGGGTGCTAGTGTTTCCATGATCCCAAAAACTTTGTGTGATTTGCTAGGTTTCCGTGAATTTGATGATTGTTTTTTAAACATGCACCGTGCGGATTCCACTATTAAGAAACCTATGGGAAAGATTAATGATATTCTTATTGTTGCAAATAGGAATTATGTGCCCGTATATTTCATTGTTCTTGATATAGATTGCAATCCTTCATGTCCTATTATTCTTGGTAGACCTTCCCTTAGAACGATTGGTGCAGTTATTGATATGAAGGAAGGGAATATTAGATTTCAATTTCCGTTAAGGAAAGGCATGTAACACTTCCCTAGAAAGAAAGTTAAATTACCATATGAATCTATTATGAGAGCCACTTATGGATTGCCTACCAAAGATGGCAATACCTAGATCTATCTTCGCTTTTATGCCTAGCTAGGGGCGTTAAACGATAGTGCTTGTTGGGAGGCAACCCAATTTTATTTTTATTCCTTTATTTTTTATCCTGTTTAGTAATAAATAATATATCTAGACTATATTTTGGTTGTGTTTTCTGTGTTTAATTAGTGTTTGTGCCAAGTAGAACCGTTGGGAAGACTTGGGGAAAGTCTTTTTGATCTTGCTATAAAAAACAAAAACTTTAGCGCTCACGACAATTGCTGCCATTTTTTATTGGAGAGTGATATTTAGTTAATTATTTTTTAATATGATTAATAGATAAATTACTCACGTCCAGAAATTTATTTTAGAATTTTTGGGGTTCCATAAGTTTGCGTTAGTTACAGATTACTACAGATTGTTCTGTTTTTGACAGATTATATTTTTTCGTGTGTTGTTTACTTATTTTGATGAATCTATGGCTAGTAAAAGATTTTATAAACCATAGAGAAGTTGGAATATAGTAGGTTTAACACAAATATAAATAAAGAATGAGTTCATTACAGTACCTTGAAGTGGTGTTTTGTTTTCTTACGCTAACGGAGCTCACGAGATCTTCTTGTTAAGTTTTGTGTTGTGAAGTTTTCAAGTTTTCGGTAAAGATTTGATGGATTATGGAACAAGGAGTGGCAAGAGCCTAAGCTTGGGGATGCCCATGGCACCCCAAGGTAAAATACAAGGACACCAAAAAGCCTAAGCTTGAGGATGCCCCGGAAGGCATCCGCTCTTTTGTCTTCGTTCATCGGTAACTTTACTTGGAGCTATATTTTTATTCAACACATGATATGTGTTTTGCTTGGAGCGTCTTGTATGATTTGCGTCTTTGATTTTTAGTTTACCACAATCAGCCTTGCTGTACACACCTTTTGAGAGCGACACACATGAATTATAATTTGTTAGAATACTCTATGTGCTTCACTTATATCTTTTGAGCTATATAGTTTTCGCTCTAGTGCTTCACTTACATCTTTTAGAGCACGGCGGTGGTTCTATTTTATAGAAATAATTGATCTCTCATGCTTCACTTATATTATTTTGGGAGTCCTTTAGAACAACATGGCAATTTTCTTTTAGGCATAATAAAAACTTTCATGTAAGTGCATTGAATAGTAAGAGAAGTTTGATACTTGATGATTGTTTTGAGATATGGAGATGGTGATATTAGAGTCATGCTAGTTGAGTAGTTGTGAATTTGAGAAATACTCGTGTTGAAGTTTGTGATTCCCGTAGCATGCATGTATGGTGAACCGTTATGTGATGAAGTCGGAGCATGATTTATTTATTGATTGCCTTCCTTATGAGTGGCGGTCGGGGACGAGCGGTGGTCTTTTCCTACCAATCTATCCCCCTAGGAGCATGCGCGTAGTACTTTGTTTTGATAACTAATAGATTTTTGCAATAAGCATGTGAGTTCTTTATGACTAATGTTGAGTCCATGGATTATACGCACCCTCACCCTTCCACATTTGCTAGCCTCTCCAGTACCACGCAACTTTTGCCGGTACCATAAACCCACCATATACCTTCCTCAAAACAGCCACCATACCTACCTATTATGGCATTTCCATAGTCATTCCGAGATATATTGCCATGCAACTTTCCACAATTCCGTTGTTATGACACACTTCACCATTTTCATATTGCTTTGCATGATCATGTAGTTGAAATCGTATTTGTGGCAAAGCCACCGTTCATAATTCTTTCATACATGTCACTCTTGATTCATTGCAAATCCCAGTACACTGCCGGAGGCATTCACATAGAGTCATATTTTGTTCTAAGTATTGAGTTGTAAGTAAAAAGAAGTGTGATGATCATCATTATTAGAACATTGTCCCAATGAGGAAAGGATGATGGAGACTATGATTCCCCCACAAGTCGGGATACGACTCCGGACGAAAAAAAAGAGGCCAAAAAAAAGAAAGAAGGCCCAAATAAAAAATTGAGAGAAAAAAAGAGAAGGGACAATGTTACTATCCTTTTCCACACTTGTGCTTCAAATTAGCACCATGATCTTCATGATAGAGAGTCTCCTATGTTGTCACTTTCATAAACTAGTGGGAATTTTACATTATAGAACTTGTTTTGTCTATTCCAATGATGGGCTTCCTCAAATTGCCCTAGGTCTTCGTGAGCAAGCAAGTTGGATGCATAGCCACTTAGTTTCTTTTGTTGAGCTTTCATACACTTATAGCTCTAGTGCATCTGTTGCATGGCAATCCCTACTCACTCACATTGATATCTATTAATGGGCATCTCCATAGCTCGTTGATACGCCTAGTTGATGTGAGACTATCTTCTCCTTTTTTTGTCTTCTCCACAACCACCATTCTATTCCACCATAGTGCTGTATACATGGCTCACGCTCATATATTGCGTGAAGATTGAAAAAGTTTGAGAACATCAAAAGTATGAAACAATTGCTTGGCTTGTCATCGGGGTTGTGCATGATTTAATATTTTGTGTGATGAAGATAGAGCATAGCCAGACTATATGATTTTGTAGGGATAACTTTCTTTGGCCATGTTATTTTGATAAGACATGATTGCTTAGTTAATATGCTCGAAGTATTATTATTTCTAGGTCAATATTAAACTTTTAACTTGAATCTTTCGAATATGAACATTCATGCCACAATAAAGAAAAAATTACATTGAGAAATATGTTAGGAAGCATTCCACATCAAAAATTCTGTTTTTTATCATTTACCTACTCGAGGACGAGCAGGAATTAAGCTTGGGGATGCTTGATACGTCTCCAACGTATCTATAATTTTTGATTGCTCCATGCTATTATATTATCTATTTTGGATGTTAATGGGATTATTTTTACACTTTTATATTATTTATGGGACTAAACTATTAACCGGAGGCCCAACCCAAATTGCTGTTTTTTGGCCTATTTTGGAGTTTCACCGAAAAGGAATATCATACGGAGTCCAAATGGAATGAAACCTTCGGGAGCGTTATTTTTGGAACAAACGTGATCCGGGAGACTTGGAGTGGACGTCAAGAAACAATCAAGGAGACCACGAGGCAGGGGGCGCGCCCACCCCCCTGCGCGCCCTCCACCCTCGTGGGCCCCTCGTTGCTCCACCGACCTACTTCTTCCTCCTATATATATCCATATACCCCGCAAACATCCAAGAGCACCACGAAAACCTAATTCCACCGCCGCAACCTTCTGTACCAAAGAGATCCCATCTTGGGGCCTTTTCTGGAGCTCCGTCGGAGGGGGCATTGATCACAGAGGGCCTCTACATCAACTCCATGGACCCTCCGATGATGTGTGAGTAGTTTACTTCAGACCTTCGGGTCCATAGCTAGTAGCTAGATGGCTTCTTCTCTCTCTTTGGATCTCAATACAAAGTTCTCCTCGATTCTCTTGGAGATCTATTCGATGTAATCTTCTTTTGTGGTGTGTTTGTCGAGATCCGATGAATTGTGGGTTTATGATCAAGTTTATCTATGAACAATATTTGAATCTCCTCTGAATTATTTTATGTATGATTTGTTTATCTTTGCAAGTCTCTTCGAATTATCAATTTGGTTTGCCCTACTAGATTCATCCTTCTTGCAATGGGAGAAGTGCTTATCTTTGGGTTCAATCTTGCGGTGCTCGATCCCAATGACAGAAAGGGAAATGAAACGTATTGTATTGTTGCCATCGAGGATAAAAAGATGGGGTTTACATCATATTGCATGAGTTTATCCCTCTACATCATGTCATCTTGCTTAAGGCGTTACTCTGTTCTTATGAACTTAATACTCTAGATGCATGCTGGATAGCGGTCGATGTGTGGAGTAATAGTAGTAGATGCAGAATCGTTTCGGTCTACTTGTCACGGACGTGATGCCTATATACATGATCATGCCTAGATATTCTCATAATTATTCACTTTTCTATCAATTTCTCGACAATAATTTTTTCACCCACCGTAATACTTATGCTATCTTGAGAGAAGCCACTAGTGAAACATATGGCCCCCGGGTCTATTCTCCATCATATGAGTTTCCATCTATTTTATTTTGCAATCTTTTACTTTCAATCTATATCATAAACATACCAAAAATATTATTATTATTATCTCTATCATATCTCACTCTTGCAAGTGGCCGTGAAGGGATTGACAACCCCTTTATCGCGTTGATTGCGAGGTTCTTATTTGTGTGTGTAGGTACGAGGAGACTCGCGCGTGGTCTCCTACTGGATTGGTACCTTGGTTCTCAAAAACTAAGGGAAATACTTACGCTGCTTTACTGCATCACCCTTTCCTCTTCAAAGGAAAACCAACACAGTGCTCAAGAGGTAGCACTCCACCGGCTACTGTTCAACCAACCCTCTCCATGGGCTCCTGTTCAACCACCCCTCCATGGACTACTATTCATCCAGCCCTCCACCGTCTACTATTCATCCATCCCTCCACGGGGTGGTCCTGTTCATCCAGCCCTCCACGGGGTCCTGTTCATCCAGCCCCAACCGGCTCGATCAATCGGGGTCATGTTCATCCAGAGGCAACACCACGGGGTCCTGTTCATCCACCCCCACCGGGAAATGTTCATCCAACCCCCCCAGCAATGCTCACTGTTCATCCAGAGGCAGCATCGATCGTCTTCAGTTAGCAGCAGTAGCGAAGGAATCACTCGGGTTCAGTAACGCATAGCCTGCAGTGCAATCGCTCGGGTTCAGTTAGGGCCCAACGCCTCGCACACACGCGCGTACGTGTACAAGAGAAACGCGCATCGCTCGGCCCCCGACCACCCACCGTAACCGGGAACTCCTCGAAATTTTCCTCGCCCTCGCTTCTACCACGGTTTTTTCCATCATGGCGACCCAAAGAATGTCATGCAGCTGCGTCTCCGGCACGCCCAGGACGAAAAGCCCATTTTTTGTCATGATTTTTGTCATAGACGTAGGAGCCTACCACATCTATGATGATACCAGGTTTTGTCACAATTATCATCATAGAAGTGTCATAAGTATGACAGAAAAAATCGTTCGGCCCAAAATGTCATGGATGTGTCTTTTTTTGTAGTGTATGTGTCCGAATAGAGCACCGGGCAATTTAAATCATGCCAAGGTGTATACTCCAATCTGACGTAAAGAGGGAATACAGATTATGAAATAAGCCAATACCGAATAGGGTTGGACAAAACTGTTTCCATTATAGTCAGATTGATACATCAAAACGTGCACTTACAAAGAATGCCATAAGCACAAAGGCTATTTTACATGCCAAGATTTTGTGAACAAGGGAAAGTTGTATACAGGTCCTAAAAAGAAAAGGTGGTCTTGAAGATCCTTTGGACACCCTGCCGCATGTTTGCGCCGCTTTTCACCTTGGTGTAGGATCCTTTGAGAGGATCAACGATTGTGTATATAGAAGTGGCCTGGGAAAGGGCCTTTGTACCACCGAAAAGTGATTTAGGTTTTAAAGAACATGAAATAAGAGAGAAAAGAGAAAAAGGAGAAGATTAAGGTCCAAATAGGGCCAAGCCATATTGTGGACCTTGTCCTTGGTGTGCCTCCGTCCTTGCCCAAGGTATTTTTAGTGTGTACTTATGCACGCGCAGTACGTATGCCGCGATTAGATGGGGGTTTTGATGGAGGCCGAATTGCTAGTCCAACTCTGGATGAACCGAGTTGTTGTTATGCAGTGTGGACCGGACTCGTTTGACATTGTCCGGGGGCTTGATGGCCGATGAAGTGTGCGTCTTGATAGGGCTGCTCTGCACCTCGGCTGCGAGGTCCGCGGTGTGCTCCTCTGTATGGAGGGAGCGCTCCATGTCTCCGTTAACTGTGATGACACCGTGGGGTCCGGGCATTTTGAGCTTTAAGTAAGCATAATGCGGGACCACATTGAAGCAAGTGAAGGTGGTTCGTCCGAGCAGTTCGGATGCCGACGCCTGGCCGACAGCCATGGCGGATGGCGTCCACGCCCACTGCCTCCACTATAGAGGAGGTAGGAGGAGGCACGGGGTGGTGGGCTGGGCCTCCCAGTCCATTTGCTCCTTTTCTTTATCTTTCTTTGCTTATTTTCTCTTTTTCTTTTATTTCTGTTTCTGTTTTATTATTTCTCTCTCTTTTGTACCTTTATTTAAAATCAAATGATTTTTGTTGTATTTGATATTTAGCACTTAATTATTAGCTAACATTTTGAGTTAGCCCACCAATTTTTAGTTTACTTTGAAACACATAATAATTTGTTTGAACTGAAATGGCTCAATTAAATGCTGCTCATCATGTTTTGATTATTTTAGGGCCATACTATTATTTCAAAAAAATGTTGGTTTTACCATCACAATTACTAAGCGGTTATTTGAAACATTACGAGCATTTTAGTTTTGCATTTTGAATAATTATTATTTTTGACTTTATTTTAAATTTTGAATTTGAACTCGGCTTGGACCAAAGTGCGGTTTAGCAAATTAATTGCGATGACATTGCACCATTAGTGTGTGATTACTGTAGCTTAACTACTGGGGTGTTATACTGAGGCTTTGAACTTTTCCTCAATTCAAATTTCTTTGAATTTAAATATGATTCATGAATGCCTCTGATGCAGCTAACTACAAACATTATTCTAGGGTTGTGATAGTACGCCAAAATAATCCGGGATAGTATCCATACACATGATTCAAGTTTAGAACTTGATGAACCCTCTCAAAGACTTAATGTCTAAAGTGTAGTGATGGATCTATAGATTGACAAAAATGTTTTATAATACTTGACTTGTTGCAAATGGTTTATGACAAGATCAAAGAGTTGATTATGACGAGATTGTCGCATCATAATAATACTTAAAATCAGTTCGGACTACACTAGCAATTACTAAATATTTTAGCTATGAGATATAACAGATGCATGTCAAAATGATTCCCATGAGATGGTAATATAACCAAGGTTGTATATTTGATACGGTCCAAGGTAGTTTTGCCGATCCAGAGCAGGCTAGTGAGTGTGCAAATCTGAATCAAGAGTAGTGGAGTTGGAATCTTCGTCCTGATGAAATGGTCAAATAATTTGATTTCATCAAGGAAAGCTAAGATGATTGTATCTACAAGAAAGTAAGTGGGAGCATGGTGATATTTCTAAACACTGTGTGTGCAAGACACATTGTTGATCGGAAATTGTATAAATTTGTTGACACGGATTAAGACTTTATTGAAACTAGTTTTCAGTAAAGTACTTAGGCAATATAGTCCTTGTATTAAGCATTATAATCTACAGAGATAGTAGTGTCTAATTAAGGCTTAGCCAAAATACATATTGATAAAGTACTAAGGAAGTTTAGTATGAAAAATGCCAAGAAGAGTTTTCTTAACAAAGTCACATGGAAGGAGTTCTTAGTAAGAATCAGTATCTTGAAATACTAATGAATGAAATACATGATTTCAATCACAGTTGTGTTAATTCCATGGTATGTAAATAACCAGATATGTCTAGTACGTCAAGTAAGTTTTGAATAAAGTTACTGGAATGGTCAAATTGTTGTCCATAGGACAACAATAAATATGTCATTGAGTACTAATGACATGGTTCTTGCATACGTAGAAAATGAAGAGATTGCTATAAGGAGTGACATTAATACATACTTGATGTAAGTAGTATATCAACAAAAATCTTCAATCGGTGCTCCAAGCAAATTTTTGATTTCAACTAAATGATTTATGGTGGCACACTAAGTTGGAATTGGTCAAAGAAAGTTACTGTGGTGAATTCTACAATAGAAGGTTGAGTATATTGTTGCCTTCGAAGCAACAATAGAGGATGGTGAATCAAAAGGTTCATTTATGAACTTAGTGTGATTTCAACATGATTGTGCAACTAGAACATTGTTCTCAATAGTGGTTCTATGGCTCAACCTAAGGAATCAAAGGTCTTGCCGATGATTCAATATATACTAAGCTTGTTTCACATAAATTATGAAATCATGTGAAAGCATGACAGATGCATTGAAATGCAAAATGATACACACGGATCTGAAGATTGTCATATTTGATAAGACGAAGTCTATACCATAAGCAAAGCATGGACTGACACCGGATTGCCATTGGTGTAAAAGTTAAAGTGTGCAACATCCCAAATTTCCAATTTGGAATGTTTTACAATTAGAGCTAAGCATCTATGCATTTTGTTTGATTTGAATGTGCCATTTGAATTTGCAAGGTTTCCTTTGACTTCATTTCAAAGTGGCATTTGTATTATATTCAAAAATATTTGACAGATACGTTGCTCAAAAAGTATGAGAGAAGGAAACATGACACCCCAAAATATTCATAAGAAATAATGCCAAAATATTTGAAGTTAAATTTTCTTTTATTTGGACTTCTCAAAAAAATGTTTTTATAAAGTACTCTATTTGCCTCTAGAGAATAGTCCATGTTTCAGGATATTTTCTCCTGGTCATTTTGATATATAATATGTATATAGTATATTTATTTTTATTTTATTTTCTTTTATCTCTATGTATTTCAGAAAAAGGAAAAATTCTTTTAATATGAAACCAAGCGCGTGCATGCCCACTAGTGGATTTGGCCAGACGGCCCAGCTGCACACGCGCACGACCAAATCCCCCCAAATTCGATCACCCGATCCTCTCTCTCTCTCTCTCACTGACCACCAGTCCCACTGCCCGACCGCATCTCCCTCGCGCTCACCTTCCTCTACCTCGCCTGCCCCACGAAGCTCACCACTATAAAGAGGGCACTCCCCTCAACCGAACACCCTTTGCCCGTCAACCACCGCGCCACAATTGCTCGTCGTCGCTCTCCTCTGCCGCCACATGCTCTAGCTCACCGCAGTCGTCCTAGCCACCCCGAGCCCTCGCTGTTACCACCATCTTGCTTGCCTCACTCGCCTACGTCGCTTGGTGTCCTCGCCGCCGTCGGAGACCCACCGAAGATGCCGCCCCATCAACGCCTGAGGAGTTCAACATCGCCGGAGCTCGCCGCCGCCGTTGTAATCCTCGAGAGGAATCCCCTATGTCCGATTCAAATCTAAGGCGTAGATTAGTCTTGCATACCCCTTCAAATAGACCGGCTTTTTTAGTGGACTAGCCAGTTTTTCTATTTTATTTAGTCAACCGAAACATTTTTCTTTAAGGCTCGGTTGACTACCAAATAACGTCGGTCGTGCACCCCCCCCTTAGCCAGTAGCAGTGCGCCACGTGGCCACTTACCGACCGGTAGTTTTATCTTTTCTTTCAGTTTCCGTTCCTTTTCCAAATAGTTTCTGTTTTAGAAATTCAATATCTTTTAGAGTTTTTAGTGTTTTTGATTGATTCTTTTTGATTTAGGTTCAGAAAGTTATGAAGTTTCTGTAGACGCAAAGTTTGGCCATGTGTGAAAATTTTAAATTTGAATTTGCTTAAATTTGTTTAAATCACTGATTTGGCAATGACTTGAGTGTAAAAATAGGTATTAATTTAGTTCTTTTTGCTCCTAGTCACTAGTTATATTGTTTCAAAGGGGTCACACATGTATGTATTGAGCAAAGGGGTCACACATGTATGTATTGACTAGAACGAGAATGCAATAGCAAAATAAGAACTAAGGCCACGATTATGCGATCGCAGTGGTGGTTTACAGGAGGCAAGAAGAAAGATGCATCCATCAACGTGCGACCTCCTCCTCCTCAACTCAGTGCGACGGCCTGGCTACCGACCGGCGGCTAAGGAGCAGTGGCTTTTGTGGCGAGGTCGAGGTGCTTCTCAACAAAGGCATCCAAGGCTTCCAGCCGGCTGAAGAAGGTCAACGTCGTAGTGTCCTCACTGGCCTTGTAGATACCTATGTACATGATTTGATGGATGTGTAGGTTGACGGTTTCTTGTAGGGCGAGGCACCTCGCAGCGAGCACGACCTCCAGGTGGACATTCTTCATGGCATAGGCGGGCAGTCACAGGGCCACCAGTGCTTGAAAGAGGTTCCGACCATGGAGGCCGATTAGGGTGGCAGGCAATGAGGAGCCCGGGCACGCGGGTTAGAGGAGTACGGTGATGTCGTCCGCGAGCTTCATGACAACGGCGAACCTGTTGGTGGTGCGAACAATCATCTGGTTCAACTGAGAGTCGTAGTTGGTGTCGATGGCGGCCATCCACCAGCCGGTCGCCAACACCGTATGGAGACGATCCACGGTGCCATGCCGCAAGCTGGCGTCGTGGACCATCTGGCACAGCCGCTGGCTGCTCGCGCGCATCACCGCCATGGGTCTGGAGTGGGCACTTTTATGCTTATTAGTGTAGGTGCTTAGGCAAATGCTTAGGTGTGTACGATGTGGTAGATGCATTGGAATGGAGGGGCGCCTTTATATGAGTGCAAACTGTGTTGCATTCACATCGTGTTGCCTCTCTTTTCCCGGTCCTCCCATTACTTCCCTCATGCATTCACACAATGCTAATTGAAGGAGGATGCATCATTGGCCGTTCAACATTTCAGGAACAGCTACCCTCTCCCTTGTCTGCATTAAAGCCGTATCAAGAACTGCGTCGCCCGCTTTCAAATCGAATAGTACTGCGCCGCCTGCTGCACGCCTGGCTGAACACGCCTCCTCACCTCCATCTATGCCTAATTACTGAATCTTAGTTGCAAAAATTAGATATTGCTAGTGACTTTTAGCTTCATATTTTTGACAAATTGCAATGTTGCAAGGTTGGCAAATGGCAATGTTACTAGATCAACAAATGTCAATCTTTCTAGTTTGACAAATGGAAACATACCCAATATGACAGATGCAAATCGCACCAAATTGTTTGTAAATGGTTCAGACGGGTCATCCAAAAGAACCGTTAGTGTTCAAGAGATGCACAAATCCTGCTCTCACTTTGCATACGGGTGTTCTATCTGAAACCATCATGCTTGTTGTGAGAAGCTCTGGATTGTGAGAAGCATATACCCAAACCTGCCCCAAATGGGACAAAAAATTTACCACGGCATGTTGATGCCGCTCCATGATAGCATGCCAAGTTTCATGAATTTCAGACGAGTTTTGGATTTACTAGAATTTAAAAACCAGGCATCTCAATGTTTGCGGCCGAGTGACGGTGGCAGGGTGTTTGACATTCATTCCCATTTCTTGCATGGGACCTAAGCATGCACCCAAGGACAAAAGATTTGATTTTTCAACCAATTTATATGCACCGGAGCATGTGCATGTAGTTCAAATTTGAATTATGCACATAAATGCATTGAAAACTCACTTAATGCATAAAAATGTCCAAACGAACCCTCAAAAATTACAAAAAATAACACAACACTCCTATTGTTCTATGTTGACACGAGAAAAAATTTGAAAGCGATAAGAGGCAATGGATATCGTTTCGCCCACAAAGTTGGGGCGTTCCCTACCGAAACCATCATGCTTGTTGTGAGAAGCTCTGGTTTGTGAGAAACATATACCCAAACCTGCCCCAAATGGGACAAAAAATTTACCACCGCATGTTGATGCCGCTCCATGATAGCATGACAAGTTTCATGAATTTCACACGAGTTTTGGATTTACTAGAATTGAAAAAACAGGCATCTCAATGTTTTGACGGCAATCAATGGTGCCCTGGTGTTTGAAATTCATTCCCATTTCTTGCATGGGACCTAAGCATGCACCCAAGGACAAAAATTTGATTTTTCAACCAATTTATATGCACTGGAGCATGTGCATGTAGTTCAAATTTGAATTATGCACATAAATGCATTGAAAACTCAATTAATGCATAAAAATGTCCAAACGAACCCTAAAAAATCACAAAAAATAACACAACACTCCTGTTGTTCTATGTTGACACGAGAAAATTTTTGAAAGCAATAAGAGGCAATGGATATCGTTTCGTCCCCAAAGGTGGGGCATTCCCTACCGAAACCATCATGCTTGTTCTGAGAAGCTCTAGTTTGTGAGAAGCATATACCCAAACCTGCCCCAAATGGGACAAAAAATTTACCACCGCATGTTGATGCCACTCCATGATAGCATGCCAAGTTTCATGAATTTCAGATGAGTTTTGGATTTACTAGAATTTAAAAACCAGGCATCTCAATGTTTTGCCGGCTATCAACGGTGCCCTGGTGTTTGAAATTCATTCCATTTCTTGCATGGGACCTAAGCATGCACCCAAGGACAAAGATTTGATTTTTCAACCAATTTATATGCATTGGAGCATGTGCATGTAGTTCAAATTTGAATTATGCACATAAATGCATTGAAAACTCACTTAATGCATAAAAATGTCCAAACGAACCTTGAATAATTCCAATTCTTTTATGACACATATATAGTTGCATGATCACTGCAGATAAAAGGTCTAGCAATTCAAACACCGTCCATGGCCGATGTGACCCCATTATGTGATTCAAATCAAGACGAAAAATCAAGTAGATCCCACAAAGTTTTTTATAACCAGCTGTGTGAGATGCAGTACAAATTATCTTTGGACCGTGTCTGAATAAGGGACCGTGTCTGATGACACTTCGCGCGCCAGTTTTTTGGCTGAAGCGATTCCAAATTTTTGGCTTTCGCGGAAATATCTACCTCCCCGCCCCTTCCCCCTTACCAAAAGCCACATTTCCCCTGTTTCTGCCTTCCTTCCAAGTTGAAACCTTCACTCCTTGCTTGCAGCACCGCCGCCTCCTCGCCGGTGACCCTCCTTCACGCTGCTCGACCTCGCCTATCCAGGCAGGTAATCCACACCCGACCCCCATCCTCCTCCTCCTTCCACATCCAACATGCCCCAACCGCCGGCGCGAGCGCAACACCTTCCACCCAAATCACCGACCCCTCCACCAAATAAGCGTCGGCCTAAGCCAGGGCACACGCAGTATAGCCAGGACCTTAACGAGCATTTGGCAGCGGAGAAGCAAATCGCGGCCGCACGCGCGGATGAGGCCGCGATGGCTTCCATTCGTGTCGACCCCCAGATCTTGGAGGAGCACCTCGCCGTCGAGGCCACCGTTGATGCCTCGCGCGCCAGCACCGTGACGCGGTTGGCTGCTTTAAATGATAGTTCGTGGCGTTTTCTCAAGGCCACCGTCGGTGCCTTCGACGAAGACTACGTGGAGTTTTCTCAGCGTGCACATGCTTACCTCATCTCGAGAGCTAGCAGGTTGGTGCCTGGAGCGGCTCAGGCAACTCACCACTACAACGAGGGCACCCATGATGCGGAGTCCTCGTCCTCTTCCATGTCCATGGAGCCAATCATCATCGATATCTCCGATAATGAGGAGTAGCTTGTCTTATTAGCTCACTATAAGGACCCATGTGCAGTTTGCTAGCTACTGCCTTTCCTTAACAAATTCTAGTGAATTGTGCTATCTACTTTTACCATGCAATCTTCTACTATAGTGTCGGTGTTCTGGGAATGGGAGTCCCCAGACTTGCCTACCTGCGGCCCACGGCGTGGCTCTGCGAGTGGGCCCGGACGGCCCATCTTCACCAGCAAGGACTCAAGACCCTCGCGAGGGGCCAAGCCTCATGTGGCGGACGACACAAGACCTCCTCAGGAGCGGCCTCACCAGGCTGGCTCGCGAGGGGCAGAGAGATCAAGGCCAGGCAAACCTCGCGAGGTTCTGATGACGTGAGCCATGACGATTGAGATCGGGTGGGCGACAGGCGGGCGCCAGCGCGCACAGTGTCCTTGTTTCCTCTTTGACGCCAAGGGAACTAACACAGGCGCGTAGTACTGAGGCATCAAGCAAAGGTTTCCATATCGGTGCAATGAGATCAAGACCAGCAGGGCGGCAAGACGGAGGTCACCGTGGAGCCCAAGACAGCGTCACCACCAGAGCCTTTGGCAGGTGAAGACCACTTTTGTCAGGATAAGATATAGTAGATGTCCCCTTTCGAATTGGCCGTTGTTGTCTCCCTTCCCGCTCAATGTTTGGGGAGAGGACTAGGTCCTCTACAAATAGGACTAGCCACCACCATAGCTAAGGAGGGATCGGTAGGATGAAGAGAGACCAGAGCAACCACGAGTTCACCGAGCACAAGAACACCTCGCCTCAGGAGGCTATTCTTCCCCTTGTACTGTTCATCCTCAGCCCAAGAGGCAATCCACCACCACACACTGGAGTAGGGTCTTACACCGCAACGGTGGCGAACCAGTATAAATCTTGTGTCCTTTGTGTTTCGAGTTCGTCAAGTTAGCCCGTAAGATCTTAGCAAAGCTAGGACATGGATCGGTAGGGGGAGATCTTTGCGCGCACCCCAGTGTTCGAACCTTGAGGGTTTTGCCGGAACCCGTGATCCGACATTTGGCGCGCCAGGTAGGGGTGCGCCGGAGCTTCTGTCCCGCCAGTCGATTCACCGACACTCTGCAGTTCCGATGTCCGGTGACTCAAGGACCAACGCCAACCGCTGGGCATCCTGGCTGGCCCGGGCGGCGCCGCCTGCCCAGGAAGACCTCAACCCCGCGCTCCAGGCGGCACGAGCGCCACCTGACACTGACCAGGCATGGGCGGCGTGGCCAGGCGCCGTCCACCCTCACCCCACGACAGGTGCGAGCTGCTGCAAGGGCCGCAAGCCACGCCACGGCAACGGTACCGCACATCCGGAGGGAACAGGCAAATATGTGAGCTGCACTCACGGTGGCATGGGAGCTGCTACGGTGCTGGCTGATGGAGAGAGGCCGGGATGCACTGCTGGAGCGCGTCGCCGAGCTACTGGACGTCGTGGCTTCAGGAGCGCCGCCCTTTGAAGGAAATATGCCCTAGAGGCTATAATAAAGTTATTATTTATTTCCTTATATCATGATAAAAGTTTATTATTCATGCTAGAATTGTATTAACCGGAAACATAATACATGTGTGAATACATAGACAAACAGAGTGTCACTAGTATGCCTCTACCAGACTAGCTTGTTAATCAAAGATGGTTATGTTTCCTAACCATGGACAAAGAGTTGTCATTTGATTAACAGGATCACATCATTAGTTGAATGATCTGATTGACATGACCCATTCCATTAGCTTAGCACCCGATCGTTTAGTATGTTGTTATTGCTTTCTTCATGACTTATACATGTTCCTATGACTATGAGATTATGCAACTCCCGTTTGCCAGAGGAACACTTTGTGTGCTACCAAACGTCACAACGTAACTGGGTGATTATAAAGGAGCTCTACAGGTGTCTCCAAAGGTACATGTTGGGTTGGCGTATTTCGAGATTAGGATTTGTCACTCCGATTGTCGGAGAGGTATCTCTGGGCCCTCTCGGTAATGCACATCACTTAAGCCTTGCAAGCATTGCAACTAATGAGTTAGTTGCGGGATGATGTATTACAAAACGAGTAAAGAGACTTGCCGGTAACGAGATTGAACTAGGTATGGGATACCGACGATCGAATCTCGGGCAAGTAACATACCGATGACAAAGGGAACAACGTATGTTGTTATGCGGTCTGATCGATAAAGATCTTCGTAGAATATGTAGGAGCCAATATGGGCATCCAGGTCCCGCTATTGGTTATTGACCGGGGACGTGTCTCGGTCATGTCTACATTGTTCTCGAACCCGTAGGGTCCGCACGCTTAAGGTTACGATGATAGTTATATTATGAGTTTATGCATTTTGATGTACCGAAGGTTGTTCGGAGTCCCGGATGTGATCACGGACATGACGAGGAGTCTCGAAATAGTCGAGACATAAAGATTGATATATTGGAAGCCTATGTTTGGATATCGGAAGTGTTCCGGGTGAAATCGGGATTTTACCGGAGTACCGGGAGGTTACCGGAACCCCCCGGGAGGTATATGGGCCTTAGTGGGCCTTAGTGGAAGAAGAGAAGAGGCAGCCAGGGCTGGGCCGTGTCACGACCGGTTTTCCAATAAAAATGTTTATTGAGAAACCAATCTTTTGAGCCCAGTATGAGAAAAATCCTCTTTACCGATAGACAAATTCTTGATACAATAAGCCAGTAGCATAAAATATATTACAGGGTCGAGCTACGGTTGCTCAACCAAATTATTACAAGTACGCCAATAATTATACATAATGGCGGACATGACACAGTGGTGTGGAGGCATACTACTGACTCGAGGATAGGGTGGTGGTGGAAAAACACAGCGGGGAGTGAGATACATGACTCTAAAACTGGCATCTCATCGAGCGTCGAGGTGAGGCTCGATGAATTTATTTGGTAGCAGAAGCAGATATAATACAGTGACCAAATCCAGGGTCGCACGAGAATGACTGGGATTCCTCTAAGCGTCGGACTGGCTATCAAATTCTTCATCCATGAGATCGCCTTCGTCCGCATCTGGCCAAATCAACAAGCCAGGTGAGTACTTTGAAAGTACTCGCAAGACAGTTCGGACGTAAGATATAACAAATGCATGCATGGATGCATCATGAGTATTTTAACAGTGGCACATTAATTCGTAAAAACAAGACAGGTAAAAAGGGGGTCGGCGGTAGTCCGCTCGAAAACCCAACAAAATAACTATAAACCCAATCGGGTGTCTGAAGCGACACCTTGATAGGAAGATAAATAAATAAAGCACGCCGCAGTCGGGCATCTAGGCAACACCACATAAAGGGCTTTAAAAGAAATGCCACAGTCAGGCGTCTCAGTGACGCCACATAAAGGGCTTTAAAAGAAATGCCACAGTCGGGCGTCTGAGCGACGCCACATAAAGGGCTTTAAAAGAAATGCCACAGTCGGGCGTCTGAGCGACGCCACATAAAGGGCTTTAAAAGAAATGCCACAGTCGGACGTCTGAGCGACATCGCAGAAAGGGCTTTCATTGAAAGTAAAATATAACAATGCCACAGTCGGACGTCTAAGCGACATCACAGAAAGGGCTTTTATTGAAAGTAAATAATAACAATGCCACAGTCGGACGTCTGAGCGACATCACAGAAAGGGCTTTTATTCACAAGTAAATAATACTCATAATAAATATTCAATTCATGAAAATAAACGGGTTAGTCCATCCATAGGAATAAACATTTAACCGGACTTAGCACTCATGTGATTCACCGGAGTCTCTGTCATCAAAACTGACATTTGTCAGGATAAGATAATACCGAACTTGGACATGGAATAGATGATTCAAAGGAATATATGACTCTGCAGAGTTTGTACGAAAATTTTTCCCACAGCCAATGGATTTCCGTAGTCATGAAGGACTAGTTCCGTTTACGGTATTTCGGGAGAAAACACAGCTAACCAGTACACACCCATCCTACCTCTCGATGCCAGGAATCACCCTAGACATCGTCCAAGAAAAACTTTTGAGACGGGGAGATCACAATCTCGAATAGCATGGGATCAAATTTATATACGCGCGCTCTAAGGGGTGCCCCCCTCTCGGTCCCAACCGGAAACACCCATGCCCCCTGACCGGATGACTGGCTTTAATCCAGGGCCATGGAACCATCATCATGGCCTCTCCTTTTGGTGTGTACCAAGAAAGCGGTTTGCAACTTACTAAGCCATATTCCTTGCGGAAAACATGTGGTAGTACAGGGAAGGAAAAATGGAAGGAACTGGACCGATACGGGTTGACACTGAAGTCATATAGTCTGGCATAAGACTGGCATGCTACAACACTGCCATCTTACCCATCCTCATGCCAACACATGGCCATGCATACTCACATCCATCCACTTATGGATTTTCGAAACTCACTTGCCTCATCGTTGCATGTAACATGACATTCGTCGGTATACTCATCAACATGCCATGAAACTACTTAATGCAAACATGCCAAAACAATCATCATATCAAAAGTTCAAACATGCTTGCCTGGTTCAGAGTAGTCGGAGCCTAGCTCGGTGAAGTTCGCGGTCCCGTCACCTCCTTCGGTATCTACAGCATAAAGAAAATATACGCGCTATCGTGAATACCGTGAGGTGCACAAAAATTTCTCCAAATATTTTTCAAATAAATCTGATAAAAAACTAGACAAAATTTTAAGGAGGACAGAAAAAGAATCAATCAAAAATACTTTTCTGTTAAAAAGTTATAAGGGTTTTAGTCCAGGGACTCATCTGTAATGAAACAGAAAGTTCCCAGGGGCTAACTTATAAAAACAGAAAATGATTCGATAAAGAATACGCCGGCCTAGCGGGAAAACGCATTTGGTAGAAGACGCTTTCAGAAAACGGTTCGTTTAGAAAGGACAGAGAGGTTGACAGGCGGGTCCCGCCCGTCAGGTTTGAATTTTCAAAAAGAGGCGGCAGAGCTCGACGGTGCCCGAGAGCCGTGGTGGTCGTCGGCGGCGATCCACGGCGAGGCAGGGGGATCGGGTGGTACCTCTGTGTTCAGTGCGTCCTTCCGCGTCGGTGGGTGGTGGTGGTGGTCGCCGGTGAGTACCACGTCGGCGGCGACGCTGGCTCCGACGGACGGCGATTCGGGTGGTTGTGGACCTCGTCGGAGAGAGCTGTGAAGATCAAATTGGAGTGGGGGTTAGACTCTTGGGTGCTCGAGGAGGCTACTGACGAGGTTTGGGCGTCGGGGATGGCCTCACCGGAGTGAATCGAGTTGGTGGCCGAGGCGGAACGAGGCGGCCGGAGTTGGGGGAGGAGACCTCCTCGAGGTCCTCCTAGTGGCCTGGCGGGGTGTCTGTGGGGTGTTGTGAGGGTGTGTGCTCGAGGGCGAGCTCGGGGTCCCCTTTTATAGGCGCTCCGAGGCGGTGGCCGCGAACGGGGTTCTCCGGCGATGGATTACGGCGGCGCAGTGCTCGGTCGGGGAGTTTAGGAGGTTGGGCATCAATGTGGAGGTCCACTGGTTCCATTCAGACGCTAAACGGACTTGGATTAGGAGCTTGGGGTGGGTTTCGACGGAACGGGGCGGCGCGGGTCTGTCGGTGGTAGAGAGCGTGCCCAGTGCTTGCTGGGCCACGGCGACGGTACAGTGGGGTGTCCTGGCGTGCATGAGGCCACGCGGAGCTACCAGGAGGATTGGGCGGCGCCGAACGGCGTTGAGCCGCCGTTCTGCTCCCTGTCGGCCGCTACGGTGGTTCGGCCGCCGCAAGACACGCCGGCGCAGGCGGGCCAGGGTGCCACCGACGCCAGGAAGGCGCCAAGCGCGCGTGTGGAGCTCCGGACAAGCAGGCCAGGCGGCGAGCAACGTGCCAAGGGCACTGTGGCCGCGTGACCGAAATCTGACGAAGAGAAACGACATTGAACCCTGAAGTTTCTCTGAATTTTCTGAATGTGTAAAGCAACAGTGCAGCTCAGGTGTTCGACAGAATGTTTTTGGTATGAGGGAGGCTCTGCTTGAGCTGATTTTTGGTGGAGAGGTCTATCATTGCAACTAGAGGTTGCCTGAATTTTGGTGGAATTTTTGGAGAAGTGTAGATATGAATTTCACCAAATTTGGCAAATCTGGTCCAAACTTGCAGAGAGTAAAGTTTGAAAATTTTGAAAGGAAGAAGAGTGGATCAAGATGGTTCTAGGTTGTGGGTACTAAGGACTATCCAGGGGAGTTGGTTTGGGATAAAAACTCAACGGCAATGAGTTACTTGCTTTGAAAATCACCCAGGCTCAAAATAATTGGCAGAAATGATTTGAGAGATAAAAATAATTGAAATAAAATCCAAACTTGTTTGGACTTATTGAGACAGAGAATTTAGATTGTTCAAAGGTGGAGGGAGGGATTTTGAGAAGATTTACTATAAGAGACATGGTAAAACCATGGGTGGTTTTCAAGATAAGAAAAACCTCAAAATTCACAGAGTTCTTTTTATAAGAAAAAGAATAATTTCCAAAAATATACTTTGAGAAGGGAACCATCAGAGAAAGAGTTTTAAATGATCAAACACCATAGTTTGAAGAAGATACAAAAATAAAAATCCTTGCCAAAGAAGTTTTTAAGAGGAAGGTTTTCTGGAAAAAAATTTAAATGGCCTCTTTTCAAAAACCAACAAAGTTTTTTTTGTTGAAAACCAAATAAAATTTTTGGAGTGTCACAGGCCGCGCGCCCCTCACCCCTAGTCCGAATAGGACAAGGAGAGAGGGGGCCGGCGCCCCCCTCCTTCTCTCTCTCTCTTTTCCCACCCCACGAATCCTATTCCAACTAGGAAAGGGGCGGAGTCCTACTCCCAGAGGGAGTAGGACTCCTCCTGGCGCGCCACACTTTGGCCGGCCGGCCCCCCTCCCTTGAACCTTTATATACGGAGGCAGGGGCACCCCTAGAGACACAAGTTGATCCACGTGATCATACTCTTAGCCGTGTGCGGTGCCCCCTTCCACCATAGTCCTCGATAATATTGTAGCGGTGCTTAGGCGAAGCCCTGCGATGGTAGTACATCAAGATCGTCACCACGCTGTCGTGTTGACGGAACTCTTCCCCGACACTTTGCTGGATCGGAGTCCGGGGATCGTCATCGATCTGAACGTGTGCTAGAACTCGGAGGTGCCGTAGTTTCGGTGCTTGATCGGTCGGGCCATGGAGACGTACGACTACATCAACCAAACGCTTCTGTTGTCGATCTACAAGGGTACGTAGATCATACTCTCCCCTCTCGTTGCTATGCATCACCATGATCTGGCGTGAGCATAGGAAATTTTTTGAAATTACTACGAAACCCAACAGTGGCATCCGAGCCTAGGTTTTATATGCTGATGTTATATGCATGAGTAGAACACAAGTGAGTTGTGGGCGATATAAGTCATACTGCTTACCAGCATGTCATACTTTGGTTCGGCGGTATTGTTGGACGAAGCGGCCCGGACCGACATTACGCGTACGCTTACGCGAGACCGGTTCTCCCGACGTGCTCTGCACATAGGTGGCTTGCGGGTGACAGTTTCTCCAACTTTAGTTGAACCAAGTGTGGCTACACCCGGTCCTTGCGAAGGTTAAAACAGCACCAACTTGACAAACTATCGTTGTGGTTTTGATGCGTAGGTAAGATTGGTTCTTGCTTAAGCCCGTAGCAGCCACGTAAAACATGCAACAACAAAGTAGAGGACGTCTAACTTGTTTTTGCAGGGCATGTTGTGATGTGATATGGTCAAGACATGATGCTAAATTTTATTGTATGAGATGATCATGTTTTGTAACTGAGTTATCGGCAACTGGTAGGAGCCATATGGTTGTCGCTTTATTGTATGCAATGCAATCGCACTGTAATGCTTTACATTATCACTAAGCGGTAGCGATAGTCGTGGAAGCATAAGATTGGCGAGACGACAACGATGCTACGATGGAGATCAAGGTGTCGCGCCGGTGACGATGGTGATCATGACGGTGCTTCGAAGATGGAGATCACAAGCACAAGATGATGATGGCCATATCATATCACTTATATTGATTGCATGTGATGTTTATCTTTTATGCATCTTATCTTGCTTTGATTGACGGTAGCATTATAAGATGATCTCTCACTAAATTATCAAGAAGTGTTCTCCCTGAGTATGCACCGTTGCGAAAGTTCTTTGTGCTGGGACACCACGTGATGATCGGGTGTGATAGGCTCTACATTCAAATACAACGGGTGCAAAACAGTTGCACACGCGGAATACTCAGGTTATACTTGACGAGCCAAGCATATACAGATATGGCCTCGGAACACGGAGACCGAAAGGTCGAGCGTGAATCATATAGTAGATATGATCAACATAGTGATGTTCACCAATGAAACTACTCCATCTCACGTGATGATCGGACATGGTTTAGTTGATTTGGATCACGTAATCACTTAGAGGATTAGATGGATGTCTATCTAAGTGGGAGTTCTTTAATTAATATGATTAATTGAACCCAAATTTATCATGAACTTAGTACCTGATAGTATCTTGCTTGTTTATGTATGATTGTAGATAAATGGCCCGTGCTGTTGTTCCGTTGAATTTTAATGCGTTCCTTGAGAAAGCAAAGTTGAAAGATGATGGTAGCAATTACACGGACTGGGTCCGTAACTTGAGGATTATCCTATTGCTGCACAGAAGAATTACGTCCTGGAAGCACCGTTGGGTGCCAGGCCTGCTGCTGGAGCAACACCAGATGTTGTGAACGTCTGGCAAAGCAAAGCTGATGACTACTCGATAGTTCAGTGTGCCATGCTTTACGGCTTAGAACCGGGACTTCAACGATGTTTTGAACGTCATGGAGCATATGAGATGTTCCAGGAGTTGAAGTTAATATTTCAAGCAAATGCCCGGATTGAGAGATATGAAGTCTCCAATAAGTTCTATAGCTGCAAGATGGATGAGAACAGTTCTGTCAGTGAGCATATACTCAAAATGTCTGGGTATAATAATCACTTGATTCAAATGGGAGTTAATCTTCCAGATGATTGCGTCATTGACAGAATTCTCCAATCACTGCCACCAAGCTACAAGAGCTTCGTGATGAACTATAATATGCAAGGGATGAATAAGACTATTCCCGAGCTCTTCGCAATGCTGAAAACTATGGAGGTAGAAATCAAAAAGGAGCATCAAGTGTTGATGGTCAACAAGACCACTAGTTTCAAGAAAAAGGGCAAAGGGAAGAAGAAGGGGAACTTCAAGAAGAACAGCAAGCAAGTTGCTGCTCAAGAGAAGAAACCCAAGTCTGGACCTAAGCCTGAAACTGAGTGCTTCTACTGCAAGCAGACTGGTCACTGGAAGAGGAACTTCGCCAAGTATTTGGCGGATAAGAAGGATGGCAAGGTGAACAAAGGTATATGTGATATACATGTTATTGATGTGTACCTTACTAATGCTCGCAGTAGCACCTGGGTATTTGATATTGGTTCTGTTGCTAATATTTGCAACTCGAAACAGGGACTGCGGATTAAGCGAAGATTGGCTAAGGACGAGGTGACGATGCGCGTGGGAAACGGTTCCAAAGTCGATGTGATCGCGGTCGGCACGCTACCTCTACATCTACCTTCGGGATTAATATTAGACCTAAATAATTGTTATTTGGTGCCAGCGTTAAGCATGAACATTATATCTGGATCTTGTTTGATGCGAGATGGTTATTCATTTAAATCAGAGAATAATGGTTGTTCTATTTATATGAGTAATATCTTTTATGGTCATGCACCCTTGAAGAGTGGTCTATTCTTATTGAATCTCGATAGTAGTAACACACATATTCATAATGTTGAAGCCAAAAGATGCAGAGTTGATAATGATAGTGCAACGTATTTGTGGCACTGCCGTTTAGGTCATATCGGTGTAAAGCGCATGAAGAAACTCCATACTGATGGACTTTTGGAACCACTTGATTATGAATCAATTGGTACTTGCGAACCGTGCCACATGGGCAAGATGACTAAAACGCCGTTCTCCGGTACTATGGAGAGAGCAACAGATTTGTTGGAAATCATACATACAGATGTATGTGGTCCGATGAATATTGAGGCTCGTGGTGGATATCGTTATTTTCTCACCTTCACAGATGATTTAAGCAGATATGGGTATATCTACTTAATGAAACATAAGTCTGAAACGTTTGAAAAGTTCAAAGAATTTCAGAGTGAAGTTGAAAATCATCGTAACAAGAAAATAAAGTTTCTACGATCTGATCGTGGAGGAGAATATTTGAGTTACGAGTTTGGTGTACATTTGAAACAATGCGGAATAGTTTCGCAACTCACGCCACCCGGAACACCAGAGCGTAATGGTGTGTCCGAACGTTGTAATCGTACTTTACTAGATATGGTGCGATCTATGATGTCTCTTACTGATTTACCGCTATCGTTTTGGGGTTATGCTTTGGAGACGGCCACATTCACGTTAAATAGGGCACCATCAAAATCCATTGAGACGACGCCTTATGAACTATGGTTTGGCAAGAAACCAAAGTTGTCGTTTCTGAAAGTTTGGGGCTGCGATGCTTATGTGAAAAAGCTTCAACCTGATAAGCTCGAACCCAAATGGAAGAAATGTGTCCTCATAGGAGATCCAAAGGAGACTATTGGATACACCTTCTATCACGGATCCGAAGGCAAGACTTTTGTTGCTAAGTTCGGAAACTTTCTAGAGAAGGAGTTTCTCTCGAAAGAAGTGAGTGGGAGGAAAATAGAACTTGACGAGGTAACTGTACCTGCTCCCTTATTGGAAAGTAGTGCATCACAGAAAACTGTTTCTATGACACCTACACCAATTAGTGAGGAAGCTAATGATAATGATCATGAAACTTCAGAACAAGATACTACTGAACCTCGTAGATCAACCAGAGTGAGATCCGCACCAGAGTGGTACGGTAATCCTATTCTGGAAGTCATGCTACTAGATCATGATGAACCTACGAACTATGAAGAAGCGATGGTGAGCCCAGATTCCGCAAAATGGCTAGAAGCCATGAAATCTGAGATGGGATCCATGTATGAGAACAAAGTATGGACTTTGGTTGACTTGCCCAATGATCGGCAAGCAATTGAGAATAAATGGATCTTCAAGAAGAAGATGGACGCCGACGGTAATATTACTGTCTACAAAGCTCGACTTGTCGCAAAAGGGTTTCGGCAAGTTCAAGGGATTGACTACGATGAGACCTTCTCACCCGTAGCGATGCTTAAGTCTGTCCGAATCATGTTAGCAATTGCCGCATTTTATGATTATGAAATTTGGCAGATGGATGTCAAAACTGCATTCCTGAATGGATTTCTGGAAGAAGAGTTGTATATGATGCAACCGGAAGGT
Source organism: Triticum urartu (assembly GCF_003073215.2). NCBI lineage: Eukaryota > Viridiplantae > Streptophyta > Magnoliopsida > Poales > Poaceae > Triticum > Triticum urartu. Next base: position 502,737,141 of record NC_053023.1, on the reverse strand, counting down.
TTTGTCGATCCAAAGGGAGCTAACAAAGTGTGCAAGCTCCAGCGATCCATTTATGGACTGGTGCAAGCCTCTCGGAGTTGGAATAAACGCTTTGATAGTGTGATCAAAGCATTTGGTTTTATACAGACTTTTGGAGAAGCCTGTATTTTACAAGAAAGTGAGTGGGAGCTCTGTAGCATTTCTGATATTATATGTGGATGACATATTACTTATTGGAAATGATATAGAATTTCTGGATAGCATAAAGGGATACTTGAATAAGAGTTTTTCAATGAAAGACCTCGGTGAAGCTCCTTACATATTAGGCATAAAGATCTATAGAGATAGATCGAGATGTTTAATTGGACTTTCACAAAGCACATACCTTGACAAGATTTTGAAGAAGTTCAAAATGGATCAAGCAAAGAAAGGGTTCTTGCCTGTGTTACAAGGTGTGAAGTTGAGTCGGACTCAATGCCCGACCACTGCAGAAGATAGAGAGAATATGAAAGATGTTCCCTATGCTTCAGCCATAGGCTCTATCATGTATGCAATGTTGTGTACCAGACCTGATGTGTGCCTTGCTATAAGTCTAGCAGGGAGGTACCAAAGTAATCCAGGAGTGGATCACTGGACAGCGGTCAAGAACATCCTGAAGTACCTGAAAAGGACTAAGGATATGTTTCTCGTATATGGAGGTGACAAAGAGCTCATCGTAAACGGTTACGTTGATGCAAGCTTTGACACTGATCCGGACGATTCTAAATCGCAAACCGGATACGTGTTTACATTAAACGGTGGAGCTGTCAGTTGGTGCAGTTCTAAACAAAGCGTCGTGGCAGGATCTACGTGTGAAGCGGAATACATAGCTGCTTCGGAAGCAGCAAATGAAGGAGTCTGGATGAAGGAGTTCATATCCGATCTAGGTGTCATACCTAGTGCATCGGGTCCAATGAAAATCTTTTGTGACAATACTGGTGCAATTGCCTTGGCGAAGGAATCCAGATTTCACAAGAGAACCAAGCACATCAAGAGACGCTTCAATTCCATCCGGGATCTAGTCCAGGTGGGAGACATAGAGATTTGCAAGATACATACGGATCTGAATGTTGCAGACCCGTTGACTAAGCCTCTTCCACGAGCAAAACATGATCAGCACCAAGGCTCCATGGGTGTTAGAATCATTACTGGTAATCTAGATTATTGACTCTAGTGCAAGTGGGAGACTGAAGGAAATATGCCCTAGAGGCAATAATAAAGTTATTATTTATTTCCTTATATCATGATAAATGTTTATTATTCATGCTAGAATTGTATTAACCGGAAACATAATACATGTGTGAATACATAGACAAACAGAGTGTCACTAGTATGCCTCTACTTGACTAGCTCGTTGATCAAAGATGGTTATGTTTCCTAACCATGGAGAAAGAGTTGTCATTTGATTAACAGGATCACATCATTAGTTGAATGATCTGATTGACATGACCCATTCCATTAGCTTAGCACCCGATCGTTTAGTATGTTGTTATTGCTTTCTTCATGACTTATACATGTTCCTATGACTATGAGATTATGCAACTCCCGTTTGCCAGAGGAACACTTTGTGTGCTACCAAACTTCACAACGTAACTGGGTGATTATAAAGGAGCTCTACAGGTGTCTCCAAAGGTACATGTTGGGTTGGCGTATTTCGAGATTAGGATTTGTCACTCCGATTGTCGGAGAGGTATCTCTGGGCCCTCTCGGTAATGCACATCACTTAAGCCTTGCAAGCATTGCAACTAATGAGTTAGTTGCGCGATGATGTATTACAGAACGAGTAAAGAGACTTGCCGGTAACGAGATTGAACTAGGTATGGGATACCGATGATCGAATCTCGGGCAAGTAACATACGGATGACAAAGGGAACAACGTATGTTGTTATGCGGTCTGACCGATAAAAGATCTTCGTAGAATATGTAGGAGCCAATATGAGCATCCAGGTTCCGCTATTGGTTATTGACCGGAGACGTGTCTCGGTCATGTCTACATTGTTCTCGAACCCGTAGGGTCCGCACTCTTAAGGTTACGATGACAGTTATATTATGAGTTTATGCATTTTGATGTACCGAAGGTTGTTTGGAGTCCCGGATGTGATCACGGACATGACGAGGAGTCTTGAAATGGTCGAGACATAAGGATTGATATATTGGAAGCCTATGTTTGGATATCGGAAGTGTTCCGGGTGAAATCGGGATTTTACCGGAGTACCGGGAGGTTACCGGAACCCCCCGGGAGGTATATGGGCCTTAGTGGGCCTTAGTGGAAGAAGAGAAGACGCAGCCAGGGCTGGGCCGCGCGCCCCTCACCCCTAGTCCAAATAGGACAAGGAGAGAGGGGGCCGGCGCCCCCCTCCTTCTCTCTCTCTCTCTCTTTTCCCACCTCACGAATCCTATTCCAACTAGGAAAGGGGGGGATTCCTACTCCCAGAGGGAGTAGGACTCCTCCTGGCGCGCCACACCTTGGCCGGTCGGCCCCCCTCCCTTGAACCTTTATATACGGAGGTAGGGGCACTCCTAGAGACACAAGTTGATCCACGTGATCATACTCTTAGCCGTGTGCGGTGCCCCCTTCCACCATAGTCCTCGATAATATTGTAGCGGTGCTTAGGCGAAGCCCTACGACGGTAGTACATCAAGATCGTCACCACGCCGTCGTGCTGACGGAACTCTTCCCCGACACTTTGCTGGATCAGAGTCCGGGGATCGTCATCGAGCTGAACGTGTGCTAGAACTCGGAGGTGCCGTAGTTTCGGTGCTTGATCGGTCGGGCCGTGGAGACGTACGACTACATCAACCAAACGCTTCCGTTGTCGATCTACAAGGGTACGTAGATCATACTCTCCCCTCTCGTTGCTATGCATCACGATGATCTTGCGTGAGCGTAGGAATTTTTTTGAAATTACTACGAAACCCAACACCCTTCTATTCTCTGCTCGCGCGACAAGCTACGGCCGGGTTGCATGGCGGGCCACGATGCTCCCGCGTGCCTACTGGCGCACCACCAGGCTTCATCGACGCCGGCGCAACTGACGGAGCCACACGCCTGCTCGCGCCCGCGCCACCTCTGTTGGGCGCGGGCACGAGCGCTGCCACCTACGGTCCGGGCGGGATGCAGCCCTACCATCCTCGAGGCGGCATGCTAGGTCGAGCGACATGGAGTGTGGGGCACTACGGCGAGGTCTTCGAGGTGGCGGCCTCGGAGGCCTACGTGCCCCGGATGGTGGACCAGGAGTACGTGCTGGAAGACGACCCTGGCTCGTTCCTCGAGCTGGGCTGGGAGGAGGAGGCGCTAGAAGCCGGCGCCTTTCAGGACCCCTCTGGAAGCCTCGCCAACCGCTCCGGCGACAACAACTATAGGGTACCACTAATTTCTCAAGAGCAGGCTTACGCTAACCATGGTGCGCAAGGGGATCAGGTCGCAGCAACAGATGGCGGTCCCAGCTCGTCGGCCTCCCTCCCGCCGGGGTGGGCACACTGGGGACTGCAGGAAGGAAGCCGGGACGAAGGCCCTCCCCAGCGCCGCGTCGAACAAGGTGTCCCTCGGAGGTAGGCCCTCTGTCGGGGAGGTGCTGCAGAGCCTACCGCCGGCAGAGGACCTGTGGTCGCCGAGGGCGCCACTGGCGTCCCCTCTGCCCTCGTTGGTGTCGTCCTGGTCTCCGGTCATCCCAACGGTGGTAGGGGGTGGCGCAAGGCGGGGCCCTCGTCTGGCAATATGAAGTAAGGCTCACGCATGTGAAGATCGCCGCCCATGACACTCTCACGTAATAATGAGTGGGGCTGTACACGCCCCGGAGTCTCAGGAGTGCTGCCCTCGGGCCTCGGGGGCTCCCTCCCACGTCCTAGTGGTAGCACTTAGCTCTGTGCTGGTGAGAAGACTTGAAGACAAGAAGACTAGACTAGGCACCAGACGCGGCCATCTGCTTTTAACCACTTTTTTGTAGCCCTACTTTCTGGCTTTGGATTTAAGTTGAAGTTGAGTTTTCATTTGATGCGCGCGGGGGGTGCCTTTTCTCGTTCGAGTGTTTTCTTGTTGTCTGGTTCTTGCCTTATTTCCGAGTTCGCGCCTGTTTCTCCCCCCTCGCGGGCTCCTCGCGGGCGGGGCTGGGCAAGACGCACACGCGCCACGCGCGTGTCGTGCCGTGGCTAGCACTCGCATATCACGCGGCCCCCTCGCGCGTCTCGGCGAGTTCCTCCAGAGCTTCCAACCTCATGAGCCGGTTTGGGCTCGTCCAGGCTAAGGTAAACTGCAACAGCAACTTCGCCCCAGGGCACGTGAGTCCACGAAGATACATATTCAACTTGAGACCTAACAAGATAAAGGCAGTAGCAAATTTACAAGAGGGGCTTCCCCTCCAAAAATGCTCTTACAACTTCAAGGGCTACGCCCGAGCTTCTGTGTGCAGGACAAATAGCTGGGAAGCACAGGATCAGTCAGACATGTCGCTCGCCGCGTCCCCCGGATCACCCTCAGACACGTCACTGGCATCGCCACCACCATCGTTGGCATCGCTGCCACCATCGATGGCATCACCATCACCTCCACCAGCGCCACCATCACCATCGTCGACCACGTCGCCCGCGTCTGCCGTGACCACCACCCCGTCGTCATCGAAAGTGAAGACCCTGACCAGCGCATCCACATTGTCTTCCACCCATCGCGCCAGGTCGCCCCAGATGGCCTCGGGTACGGGAGCGACCACGGCATCAAAGTTGAAGTTGGGGTCGGCGTTTTGGAGATGGCTAAAGACTCGGGAGAATGCACGTCCGAGCAGGTCGCGGCTCCTCTCTTCAACAAGTTGGCGAGCCCTCTCGGAATGGCTCTCCAGGCGTGTCACCACATCGGCGAATAAGCAGAGGTGGCTGGCGTAGTCGTTCACATGGGGATGAGGAGCATTCTCATCGCAGATATGGCCCAGGGCGGTGTTGGCTCTGTTCCTAAGATCCTGGAGCATGGGGGCATGCACACGCTCCAACGTCTGCCGCTGAAGCACTTCTTACTTGTTCTGCCGCACAACGGACTCGGCGCGGGCGGAAGACAGCTCAGCCTGCGTCGAGGCCAGGGCGGTTGCGGCGGCCTCCTCGCGCCGCTCCACCTCGACCAACCTAGACTTGAGGGCAGCAGTCCTACCATCAGCCCCAGCTTCCGCGAGCTTCAGCTTCAGGTCGTACCTGCTCTCGAGATCCGCGCGGGCCTCGGCCACCTGGCGATCAACCTCCACCTGGGCCCTAGCCTCGCGCGCACCAATGGCATCCTCCGCTTGGGCAACTTGCCGCTCCCTCATCTCCGGTCGTTCGAGCTCAAGGCTACGCTCCATGGCTTCCAGCGCAAGTGCCTCCTCGCACTTTCGGATCTCTTCCTCTTCGGCGGGCGTCCCCCTCAACGACGCAAGGGCAGCCCTGCGCGCCTCCACTTGCTAATCCAAGACGGTGCTCCAGGCTTGGAGCTCCCACGCGCGCTTCTCCGTGGCCTCGCAACGGCGGTCAGCTTCCCGAGCCTCTTCCAGAGCTCGGGAGCAGGCCTCACGGGAGGCTGCAAGGGAAGCCTCGGCCTTCGCATTATTGAGCTCACGCTGGTGGCGCCCGAGGTTGATGGCCACCTTCAGCTTATGTCGCTCCTCCACTAGCCGAAGACCCTCGGCCACGAGGCATGCGTCCACATCCACGAGCTCTTCACCAAGTCGGTTCATCGCGCCCATCGCCTCCTGAAAGAGCTCGTGGTGAACGACACTCCTTTCTTGCGCCAACTCGACCATGCTGCTGACTTCATCCTCCGTCATGGGGACCACGGATGGGGCCCGGAGCGGCTCGCCCCCTTTCAACAGGGGGCTGGGGGCTGGCATCCATCCATTTGCGGGACGGGCCTCGCGAGGGGCCCGCATGAGTGAAGCCCCACTGCTTGAAGAAGACCCCAGGGTCGAAGCCAACCAGTCGCCGTCCACGACCAGGGGAGGAACCCTTGGCACGCTTGCTATGCACCGAACAAGGCCGCGAAGAAAAGACAGCGAAGGCGCGAGCTCGAGACACCTTGTTGATGAGCCGGCTTCCCCGGTTGACTCCACACCGTGAGTAGAGCGCGGGCCTGAAGCGCTCGAGCCTAGCAGGAGAAGCGAGGCGAGAGGAGGCTGCTCCTCAGAAGGTCTTGCAGCCTTAGCGGAAGGAATCCTGAAGAGATATCATCAGGAAGGGAAGCAGCACGTGGAGGATCACCAAGATAAGGTACTTACTCGTCAACGGCGATGTACTTTCTCCGCTTTAACGGCCCGAAGGTGCTGCTGCTCGGGGACCCCTTCCTCTTGCGGAGCTCTTCAAAGTCCATGCAGAGCTGACCGAAGTGCTGGACATGGCGGCCAACACGAGGCGCAACTGGAGAAGCGCTCGAAGGGGCAGCCTCAGGAGCGCCAAGCTGAGGGGAGCCATCAGGCCCTGCCTCACAGTGTCCTATCGAGGTCTTAGGAGCCCCGGCCTCGGGAGACGTGGGTTGTGTCGCCTCCTCTACCGCCGCCCCAGGGCAAGAGTCGTGAGTTCCTGAGGACGACACCTCAGGAGCCCTGGGCGGCATCAGCATCTCGGCACCTTTGCCATCGGCCCCCAGCTGTGCTCGCCCCCCTGCATCCACACTTGGGGCGAGCTCGACAGTAGCAGCAGGAAGAGGAACCACAACAATGGGGTTCTCACGAGGCCCCACGAGGCCGACTGAACGCAGCCCCCACTCATCAAAGGCGGGCATCTGCTCCGCGAATGTCACCTTGTTCAAGCAGCAGTACAGAAGGCAACTCTTCCTCGGCATGTCATCTCGCAGCGGGACACCCGTCAGGACCTCGAGCACGTTCGCCGCGCCTCGAGAGGGAGCCCGGTCTCCTGAAGTCCCATGTGGTCCTTGTTGTTGAGCAAGGCCCACATCGGTTGAGGGTGGCGCTGAAGCGGGGAGATCCGACGCCGGACGAACTCCTTCACCACCATAGGCGCAGTCACATCAAGGTCCTTGAGCCACCTCAGCCTGAGCCGGGCGGGGGTAAGGCGCGAATCGATAAGCCTTTGATGGCACCAACCGGAGCTGGGAATAGCGGGCACTGACGGAGAAGAGATCAGGGGGCTGAGCACTCCGACATCAACAAATACCCACCATGTCCGAAACCCGTTTGTGGATGGTGGGAGCTCAAAGTCAATCCCCGCGCCGGCCGTCGCCGCCACGGCTTGAAAGCTCAGGCATCCTGAGCTCTGTTGGGGATCAATCAGGTGCAGCAAAAAGAAGTGGTGGAGAAGGGCCACTGAAGGGGCAATGCCTATCATGGCCTTGCAAACAAAGGCGAAGACGACGAAAAGGGTCACTGATTGAGGATCAAGGTGCATCATATGGATCTGATAATGCGCAAGCATAGCGTTGAAGAAGGCGGAGAAAGGAGGGACCAGGCCGGCCCAAAGGGCGTCGATGAAGAATGGGACCTCGGTGGCCACTCGGTCAATGCAAGCACGAGATGTCGGCCAAGCCACCGTCTTTCCCCACTCATTGAAGCTGGAGGCGAGCATGGGACGCACCTTGCCCATAGCCTCATCGTTGAGCACCAGCGATCGGCCAACTGCGGGCTCGGCGGCCGAGGGCGCACTAGCCGAAGACAAAGGCTTCTTCCCCTTATCCGCTTGCGTCGGCGCCATGGTGATGGAGTGAGCAGAGCTCAGGTCAGATTGGAAAGAGGAGCGGAGTCCGGGGTAAGCAGAGGAATTGGAGGAGTATGGTGTAGGCGATGGAAGAATAACTGTGTAGGTTACAGTGGCCGCATAGCCAGGCAGACTCCAAGGCAGCGTGCGGAAGCGGAGACGCCCACGTCCAATCAACCATCACGCGTCGACCAAGGCCGCAGGCTATTGGGGCCCGCGACGCTATGCACTTTCCCCTTTGGCTTCGCCTCGAAGCCAAGCCCGAGCACGCCTTGGGCCTGGGGGCTACTGTCGGTGTTCTAGGAATGGGGGTCCCCAGACTTGCCTGCCTGCGGCCCATGCTGTGGCTCTGTGAGTGGGCCCGTACGGCCCATCTTCACCAGCAAGGACTCAAGACCCTCGCGAGGGGCCAAGCCTCGCGAGGCGGACGACACAAGACCTCCTCAGGAGCGGCCTCACCAGGCTGGCTCATGAGGGGCGGAGAGATCAAGGCCAGGCAAACCACGCGAGGTTCTGATGACGTGAGCCATGATGATCGAGATCAGCCGGGCGTCAGGCGGGCGCCAGTGCGCACAATATCCTTGTTTCCTCTTTGACGCCAAGGGAACAAACGCAGGCGCGGAGTACCGAGGCATCAAGCAAAGGTTTCCATATTGGTGCAACAAGACCAAGACCAGTAGGACAGCAAGACGGAGGTCACCGTGGAGCCCAAGACGGTGTCACCACCAGAGCCTTTGGCAGGCGAAGACCACTTTTGTCAGGATAAGTTGTACTAGTTGTCCCCTTTCGAATTGGCCGTTGTTGGCTCCCTTCCCGCTCAATATTTGGGGAGAGGACCAGGGCCTCTACAAATAGGACTAGACACCACCATAGCTAAGGAGGGATCGGTAGGATCAAGAGAGACCAGAGCAACCACGAGTTCACCGAGCACAAGAACACCTCGCCTTAGGAGGCTGTTCTTCCCCTTGTACTGTTCATCCTCAGCCCAAGAGGCAATCCACCACCACACACTAGAGTAGGGTGTTACACAGCAACAGTGGCCCATACCAGTATAAATCTTGTGTCCTTTGTGTTTCAAGTTCGTTGAGTTAGCCCGTAAGATCTTAGCAAAGCTAGGACATGGATCGGTAGGGGGAGATCTTCACGTGCACCCTAGTGTTCGAACCTTGAGGGTTTTGCCGGAACCCGTGATCCGACATATAGTGTATATGTTCTATATGTCGTGCAATGTGGTGTTCAATTAACTGCTTGGTTCAATTCTGCAAATGTGATGTTCAATTCTTCAGGGTGCAATATTTCCAGGTTGTTAAGCATGCTTGGTTTGGTTAACTCTCTGATCTTCTATTAGGAGTATGTTATATTATTCAATTGGTGTTTAGTTAACTGCTTGGTTCATTTGTTGTGGCTTGGTTCACTTGTTATGGTGTTTAGTTAACTGCTTCGTTCAATTCTGCATGTGATGTTCATTTGTTGTGGCTGCATTCTCTTATTGTATACCATGTGAGGAATAAATCGAATTTGGCTATACTAAATACATGAGAAACAAATACAATTGCTATATTTCCAAGTTGTTAAGCATGCTTGGTTTGGTTAACTGTTTGATCTTCTATTAGGAGTATGTTATATTGTGCAATGTGGTGCTCAGGTAACATTTGGTTCATTTGTTGTGGTGTTTAGTTTACTGCTTGGTTCAATTCTGCAATGCGATCTTCAACTGATGTGGCTGCATTCTGTTATTGTATAACATGTGAGGAACAAATCAAATTTGGCTGCACTTAATACATGAGAAACATATACAAGTGATATATTTCCTAGTTCTTAATCATGCTTGGTTTGGATAAATGGGTTTTCCATGTGGCTTGAATTAATCTGATGAATCTGCTGTGCTTATTTTTCATCAACATATTTTACTGATAGCATGCGAACCCTTACTTAACCTGATGACTAACTACCTTATATGTGTTGCAGGGAAACAATTGGAAGCACTAAGGTTTACAAGATGGTACTAACTATTATACCTTGCCTTTTTTATTCCTTTGCCCCATTTCCAATATAGAGAAGATATTCATGCACATCCTTGTTTTCAGTGTTCACTGATGATTACCTCTCAAACCACCTCTGTGGTCAGGAGGCGAGGAAAGTTTTCATACAACACCCACGGTTCAATATTGAAGTGTTCCTGAAGAGGTCGAAGGATGGACGGTCAATCATCCATAGGCATTGTCCTAAAGTTGCACAGACCTTCAACGTGAATGAAGGCTCAATATTCGCCTTCCGCTTTTAGCAGTTTTCCAGATGAGATGCATCTCTATATGTACCATCTATGATGCTAATTTCGAAAGGTTCTAGATGTTGCATGTGAAACTTGCTGTTGGTGCAGTTGTGTAATGGGGTAGCTGAGTGCTGAAGCTATATCATGTTGTACTCCGATGTATTTCAATTATGAAATCCTACTTCCTTAATATGGAAATGGAATATATTATGTGATTAATATGAATGTCAATTAGATTAGTAAATGGATTATTAATAATAGGGCAATTAGCCCGCTAATTGGCCAATTAGCTTGCTAATTGGGTTTTCCTATTGCAAACGGTTAATGAGAAAACACCGTGGGCGATGACCTCAGGCAACGCACGCATTTTCTAGGAACAAATCGTGTTGGATCAATGAACAATCACACACGACATTCTTTTTAAAACTGTTTGCATTACGCCACCTTGCGCAAACGTTTTCCTTGTAGTGACTGTGTGGGATGTATATACGAACAGAAACGTTTAGCGGGAACTAACTGTGTGGGATGTACTTGCGACTGGAAACAATTTCACCGTATAATTATAGTTTTTAGCACTACTATACGTATTTCCATATTTGAGTGCTCGTCGGTCGCACACGACCTCATTTTGCCAAGCATGTGTGCCAGGAGGGCATATCGCCAACAGTTTCTAGATCATGTGGGAAGGACCCCCCCCCTATCGCACACACTCACTTGGCGACGGTTCCGAATGCCGTCGCGGAAAGGGGTTAAAAACCGCTTGTTTAGGACCGACGCGTACCAGTGTTATTGTGTAATTTGTTTGTTTCATTAGACTATCTGGAATGCGAGGCTTGTTTCTACAAGTCCTTAGAGTTTCAAGACCAGCAGGAAGGCAAGTCACTTTGATCATTGTTTTTACCTATGTTTTATTTGCATTAGTTGCCACATTTCCACCATGCATGCTAGTAGGTTACATTGTTAATGTTGATCATGCAAGTAGTATCATGAGGTAGGAAAAAACCCACACCCTTGACACCAATGCCCAGGATTTTGATGAAATTTTAGTTTGCTACTCTCTAGTAGGCGGGGTTGGTTGAGTGAATTCCATGGGGGTTGTGAGAGTTAAATATGATCAAGATCTCAAGACTCAAGGCTTCCTGATGCAATGTACCTCTGGGTGGAAATTGGATGAACGGTGCCCTGGAGGAACCAGTGGTTAGCCTAGGTGTTGCTACCTCTTGAGCACTGCGTTGGATTTCCCCGAAGAGGAGAGGATGATGCAGCAAAGTAGCGTAAGTATTTCCCTCAGTTTTGAGAACCAAGGTATCAATCTAGTAGGAGGCTACGCGCAAGTCCCTTGTACCTACACAAAACAATAGCTCAATGCAACCAACGCGCTTAGGGGTTGTCAATCCCTTCACGGTCACTTACGGAAGTGAGATCTGATAGAGATGATAAATAATATTTTTGGTATTTTTGATATAGAGATGCAAAGTGAAAAGTAAAAGGCAAAGTAAAAAAGCAAAGCAATAATAAAGTGATGGAGATTGATATGATGAGAAAGAGACCCGGGGGCCATAGGTTTCACTAGTGGCTTCTCTCAAGAGCATAAGTATTCTATGGTGGGTGAACAAATTACTGTTGAGCAATTGACAGGATTGAGCATAGTTATGAGAATATCTAGGTATGATCATGTATATAGGCATCATGTCCGAGACAAGTAGACCGACTCCTGCCTGCATCTACTACTATTACTCCACTCATCGACCGCTATCCAGCAAGCATCTAGAGTATTAAGTTAAAAACAGAGTAACGCCTTAAGCAAGGTGACATGATGTAGAGGGATAGTTTCATGCAATATGATAAAAAAACCCATCTTGTTATCCTCGATGGCAACAATACAATACGTGCCTTGCTGCCCCTTCTGTCACTGGGAAAGGACACCGCATGATCGAACCCAAAGCTAAGCACTTCTCCCATGGCAAGAAAAACCAATCTAGTAGGCCAAACCAAACTGATAATTCGAAGAGACTTGCAAAGATAACCAATCATACATAAAAGAATTCAGAGAAGATTCAAATATTATTCATAGATAGACTAGATCATAAACCCACAATTCATCGGTCTCAACAAACACACCGCAAAAAGAAGATTACATCGAATAGATCTCCATGAAAGAGGGGGAAAACATTGTATTGAGATCCAAAAAGAGAGAAGAAGCCATCTAGCTACTAACTATGGACCCGTAGGTCTGAAGTAAACTACTCACACTTCATCGGAGGGGCTTGGATGATGATTTAGAAGCCCTCCATGATCGATGCCCCCTCCGGCGGAGCTCCGGAACAGGCCCCAAGATGGGATCTCGTGGATACAGAAAGTTGCGGTGGTGGAATTAGGTTTTTGGCCCCGTTTCTGGTCGTTTGGGGGTACGTGGATATATATAGGAGGAAGAAGTACGTCGGTGGAGCAACAAGGGGCCCACGAGGGTGGAGGGCGCGCCTAGGGGGGCAAGCGCGCCCCCCTACCTCGTGGCCTACTGTTAATTGGCTTGACGTAGGGTCCAAGTCTCCTGAGTTGTATTCGGTGAGAAAATCACGTTCCCGAAGGTTTCATTCCGTTTGGACTCCGTTTGATATTCCTTTTCTTCGAAACCCTAAAACAGGCAAAAACAGCAATTCAGGGCTGGGCCTCCGGTTAATAGGTTAGTCCCAAAAATAATATAAAAGTGGATAATAAAGCCCAATAATGTCCAAAACAGTAGATAATATAGCATGGAGCAATCAAAAATTATAGATATGTTGGAGATGTATCAAGCATCCCCAAGCTTAATTCCTGCTCGTCCTCGAGTAGGTAAGTGATAAAAACAGAATTTTTGATGCGGAGTGCTACTTGGCATAATTTCAATGTAAATCTTCTTAATTGTGGTATGAATATTCAGATTCAAAAGATTCAAGACAAAAGTTCATGTTGACATAAAAATAATAATACTTCAAGCATACTAACAAAGCAATTATGTCTTCTCAAAATAACATGGCCAAAGAAAGCTATCCCTACAAAATCATATAGTCTGGCTATGCTCTATCTTCACCACATAAAGCATTTAAATCATGCACAACCCCGATGACAAGCCAAGCAATTGTTTCATACTTTTGACATTTTCAAAACTTTTTCGATCTTCACGCAATACATGAGCATGAGCCATGGATATAGCACTATATGTGGAATAGAATGGTGGTTGTGGAGAAGACAAAAAGAGGGGAAGATAGTCTCACATCAACTAGGCGTATCAACGAGCTATGGAGATGCCCATCAATAGATATCAATGTGAGTGAGTAGGGATTGCCATGCAACGGATGCACTAGAGCTATAAGTATATGAAAGCTCAACAAAAGAAACTAAGTGGGTGTGCATCCAACTCGCTTGCTCACGAAGACGTAGGGCATTTTGAGGAAGCCCATCATTGGAATATACAAGCCAAGTTCTATAATGAAAAATTCCCACTAGTATATAAAAGTGATAGAATGAGAGACTCTCTATCATGAAGATCATGGTGCTACTTTGAAGCACAAGTGTGGTAAAAGGATAGTAACATTGTCCCTTCTCTCTTTTTCTCTCATTTTTTTGGGCCTTCTCCTTTTTTATGGCCTCTTTTTCTTTCTTTTTTATTTTTCGTCCGGAGTCTCATCCCGACTTGTGAGGGAATCATAGTCTCCATCATCCTTTCCTCACTTGGGACAATGCTCTAAAAATGATGATCTTCACACTTTTTATTTTTCTTACAACTCAACAATTACAACTCAATAGTTAGAACAAAATATGACTCTATATGAATGCCTCCGGCGGTGTACTGGGATATGCAATGAATCAAGAGTGACATGTATGAAAGAATTATGAACGGTGGCTTTGCCAAAAATATGATGTCAACTACATGATTGTCGGATTTCGGGTTCCGGCAGACCCTTGAGGTTCGAATACTGGGGTGCGCGCGAAGATTTCGCCTCCTACCTACCTGCACCCCTCTGCCACGCTAGGATCAAAGCGTTGTGGTTTATACTGGTTCGGGCCACCGTTGTGGTGTAATACCCTACTCCAGTGTGTGGTGTGTGGATTGCCTCTTGGGCTGATGATGACGAAGAATACAAGGAAGAACAGCCTCGCGATGGTCTGTTCTTGGCTGGGGCGATGAACTGATGGGAGGAGCTCAGCCACCTTTCTCTATCTCTCCCTCTCTCTCTACTTACCACCTCTCTACTTGTCGAGCCCTTGGAGGAGACTCAGCCGAACCCCTTGCTACGTGGGTGGCCGGTCCTATTTATAGTGGCCCTGGTCCTCTCCCCAAATATTGAGCGGGAAGGGAGCCAACAATGGCGGGCTAATTTGAAGGGGGACAGCAAGTATCAACTATCCTGACAAAAGTAGTCTTCGCTTGCGCAAAGCTCTAGTGATGACGCCGTCTTGGGCTCCACGGTGACCTCCATCTCGTAGTCCTCCTGGTCTTGGTCTCGTTGCACCGAAATGGCAACCTTTGCCTGATGCCTCGGTACTCCGCGGCTGCGCTTGCCCCCTTTGCACCAAAGAGGAAAGGAGGACGCTGCGCGGGCTAGCACCCGCCTGGCGCCCTAAGTCGTCATGGCTTGCGTCACGGGCACCTCGCGAGGTACCCCGCCTTGATCTCTCCGCCTCCTCATGAGCCAGCCTGACGAGGCCGTGCCTGAGGAAGCTCCATGTCGTCCGCCCCGCGAGGCTTGGCCCCTCGCGAGGGTCTTGAGTTTGTGTTGGTGAAGATGGGCCATGCTGGGCCCCCCTTTGAGCCACGCCGCAGGCCGCAGGCAGGCAAGTCTGGGGACCCCCGTTCCCAGAACGCCGACAGTAGCCCCCGGGCCCAAGGCGCGCCCGGACTTGGCTGTGTAGGGAGGCGGAAGGGCAAGAGCGAAGCGCCGCAGGCCCTAATAGCCTGCGGCCTTGGGCGCCGCGTGGCGGTTGACTGGACGTGGGTGCCTCAGCAACCGCACGAGTTGATAAGGGAGTGGCGTCCGCCTAGGCCCTTCTTCTTGCTTTCCTCGGTTGCTGTTCAGATCCCCTTTCTTGCGCTTCTCCTTCCTTCCTCCGAAATCTCCAGATCTGCTCTGACCGTGCGACCCAGGAAGCCATGGCACCTCGCCAGCCCCCGGTCGCAGCTTGGTACTCGTCTGCCCTGGACCCGCCGAACGTGTCGGAGGCGGGCCTAGCCCGGTTGCGCCGGATAGCGACGGCGCGAGTCATGGATGGGGCGAAGGTGTTCAAGGCCGGCTCCGCCACCCCTGAGGGTCAGAGGAGCACCTTCTATCCGCTCTTCGTAAGTGCCATTGTTGCTGGCCTAGTGCCTCCCTTCTCCGAGTTCTTCTTCTCTGTCCTCCGCCATTACAAGCTGCAGGCTCTGCATCTCCATCCCAACTCCATCCTTCTCCTCGCGATCTTTGCTTATTATTGCGAGGCCCACGTTGGGGTGCAGCCCTCAGTGGCCTTGCTGCGCCACTACTTCTCCCTCCGGACCTCTCGCGGTCCTGCTCCCGCGTGCGCGAGCTTCGTCGCGTACGGTGGCGCCATTGCCATCTCGAACTCTGGGAAGAGAATTGAGGGCTTCAGGAGCAAGTGGGTCTTGGTGGACGCTGAGCGCATCCACCCTCGGCTGATCTTGCCCACCGAGCAGCCCACGAGCTCCAGCAACTGTGGTCGAGCGGAGCTCACGGATCCCCGCGTGAAGATGGTGTTGGAGAAGATGGACGCGGATCTAAGGCCGGCCGACATGGCGGCGGCGAAGCTGACCGGCGCGTCGTTGCTGAGGGAGTTCCTGGAGCACCAGCTAGCTCCGCTTCGGCAGTACTTGCTTCCAATGTGGAGGCCCCGTCCGAGCCCCGCGGCCTGGGCCGACGGAGACTTGGCTGCGGTTCTCCAATCTCTGGTCGGGGGCAATGTGGCGAGGTTGGAGGGCGCTCCTACGCCCTTGTTCCTCCGCGACGATTGGGAGCGGGTAGTGAAGTCCATGCCCGTCTTCAACGGGGAAGGGCCCATGCCCCTGGAGGCTCCCGAGGGACAGGTGGACGTGCCCTCCGGTGACTCCAGCAAAGAGGAAGAAGGAGGGGAGCGCGGAAAAGGGCCTGACTCCGAGGCGACTGACGGAGAGTCGAGGGCTCCCCTCCCCCGGCGCAGGTCCCGCGTTCTCCGCCTCTCTCCGAACGATGACGATGAGGATGACGATGAAGACAACGACGAGCAGGACGGCGGGAGCTCACCCCCGATCCCGAAGAAGGACAGGACCGGGCTGATCTCCCGCGGGTCTACCCTGGCCTCGGGGCGGACTGCAGGCGCACCTTCCGCCTCCAAGATTCCCGAGGTTGACCCTTCCAGCCGGCTTTCGGGCTTCAAATTTGGCCGGAGGCCGCTTGAGCTCACTGGCGACGACCTGTAAGTGCTTGATTCTTGTCTTTATTTCTTGTTCTCCTTCTTAGGCTTGAGGTTCGCATCCCTTGGATAGGCTGGTGCCCGCAGCGAAGAAGTCGAAGGGGGCTCCTGAGGTTCCGTTCGTGGCGGCGCCTCTAAAGGAGGGTGACCGCAACGCACAAGCTTCTCCTGCCCGGTCGTCCTCGTGAGGCGTGACAGAGCCGGCTGGGGCGAGCTCAGCCCCCACGGCCCAAGTGGCTCCCGAGGTGCTCCCGTCTGCCGCTGCTGCTATAGCTGTCGGGGCGCGGCAGACTCCACCTCGGGATGTTGCGGCCGTGCTGCCGCCTTCTCCTCCTACTCCATCGACTGCTATCTCCCCGACTCCTTCCACCATTCTGGACCGCGCTGTTGCTGAGCTGGACCGGCTGCGGTAGGATCTTCTCGGCGCCGACCCTCGCCTGGTGGCCGGGCGCTTGGAGCTGGCTTCTGGATGGGTTCGCTCCGACGCTTCGATTCGGGCGGCGCTGGTCCAGGCCTCGACGGCATGTGACGAGGAGAAGCAGGCCGTCCTTGAGGCGAAGGCTGCTCGCGATGCAGCCCTGGGAGAGGTGGTCGACGTCCGTGGTCGCTGCAAGGTGCTGGAGGACGAGCTGCAGGGCCTGCGGGATCAGCTCGCAAAAGAGGTCCGTCTTCGCCAAGACCAGGAAGAAGGCGTGAAGGCTCGCGAGGCGGCCGTCGAGGACCGGGAGGCCAAGCTCAAGAAGCGCCGCAACCGCCTAGGCGCGCTGGAGCAGGAGTTGGGGACGAGGAAGGCCGAGCTGGACGACAAGGCCCGGGTCCTTGCCGAAGACCGCGTGGCCTTCACGGAGCTGGAGGCGAAGGCTCGCTCCTCGCTGAGGATGCTTTACGTCAGTGGCCTACAGAGCCTGCTGGCCGGCGCCGAGGACGGCCCCGCCAAGCTGCTTCCCTTCTTGGTCCACGCTCTTGAAGATGTCGCCCTTGGCCTCGGCCCCACGGCCGAGGACGAGGCGCGTGTTCTGTCTTCTGCAGCACTGACGCGGGTCCTCACCCACATCCACCTTCGCAATCCTGGGTTCGACCTCGACAGCCTGCTGGAGCCCGTGAGCGGCAAGCGTGCGGCGGCTGCCGCCGAGGCCGTGAAGGGTCACGCAGAGGCTCTGCTGGGGAAGTTCCGGGCCTTTAGCACCAAGCCGGAGCAAGGCGCTGCCGACCCCGCTACTCCGTGAGGCGAACCCACGCCGTGCTGCTCCCCCGCCGCCAAGTGACTCCATCGTGGCTCCTGTCCTACTTTTAATTCCTGCACATGTATTATGCCTCGGGGAGGCATTTAAACTTGTGTCTAATATTGGGATAACAGTGTGGACTGTAATATTTGCTTTCGAATTCCTTTGAAATTTGTGATTTTCCTTCCTACTTTCTTATGTTCTACGCCGGCAGAGCCCGGCCCCGCGCGTACCTCGCCCAGCAATAGCCCCGACCGGAAACCAGGACGGGACCAAGGAGTGAGGGGCTACGTGACAAGTTAGGCTCCTGAGTCGCGATGCTCAGGAGTCCCCCTTGGCGCACGAACAGCAAGTAGGGAGGTGTGATGTGGGTGGATCCACCGTTCTACGTCTGCAGATCCCGGCCACGCGCGTACCTCACCCAGCAATAGCCCCGACCGGAAACCAGGACAGGACCAAAGGAGTGAGGGGCTACGTGACCAGTTAGGCTCCTAGGTCGCGATGCTCAGGAGTCCCCATTGACGCTCAAATGGCCTTCATACCTTGGCTCCGCTCGGGGAGAGGCGCGCGACGAACCAGGCCCGTGGGGACCTGGCTGGGCGGCGTGCGTCTGGGCGTGACCCTGGCGCAGCCCCCGTGCCTAGCCCCCTCGCGCGGCACTCCCGAAGGGAGGCGTTGCTATGAGGCTAGACAATGAGAACTGGGCTCCCTGAGGTTGATGCGGCCCGGAGGCCACCCTCAGTTGTTTATCACTAGCGCGGAGCATAGCGCTTCCGTATGAGTACGGGCATAGCCGCTCCTCGGCAGTGTCGTCAGCCAGCGCGGAGCATGGTGCTTCCACTGGTGCGTGGGAGGGGGCCCCCTCTGGGAGGAGCCCCCGGGGCGTGTACAGCCCCACCCTGACACGTGACTGGCATGGTAGGGCCTGGCGAGGTGTATCTGGGCACCCGTGAGCCATCGGGGGACCCACGAGGCCCTACCTCTAGGCGGGTTGCGCCTGGCACTGGGCCTTATATTGTGTTGTGTCCCTGCAAGTTCGGTTAGATGCCTGCACTCTACGTCCTCGGGTCCTGGCCCTCGAGCTAGTCTCAGCCGTCGCTGGTATGCCAGGTCGCGATGCCGTGGTCAAGGCCAGAGGGTGAGGGCTGGAGAGCCAGTAAGAGCCCTGAGTCGCGATGCTCAGGTACCTCCCCTTTAACGTGCAAGTGGTCAGCATGGAGAAGATGAGGTGCCGTGGACTGGCATCAAATAATCAAGCATGGTGGTTCTAACGCATAACCGGAAAATGATCGCAAATGGGGTACATGCCGCTGGGCCTGGCCCGAGCGGCTTGTGGGTCATGCTGCCCGAGAGGCGCCCCCAACAAGGTAAGCCATCAACATGGAATGAAAAGGGATACACGCCGTAGGGACGGACCCACGCGGCCTGGGAATAATGCAGCCCTGGGGGCACTCCTAGCTGGAAGTGAGACTTGAAAGATGTCACCTGATGACGCTGAAGACAAAGGGGTGTTGGTGTAGCCGGCTCGGTGGGCTGCGGAAGCCGATCCTCATGAGCCCCCAGGCCCAGGGGCCTCGGGAGGCTCCGGAGGCGCTGGCGGTTCCTCGTGGGCCAACCTCATCTCCGCCAGGGCTGCGGAGCACCTGGCCTCTTGTGCCTCCATGATGCCCCTCATGAGGCACTGGTACGCGTCAGCCGCGCTCGGCAAGCCGTAAGGCATGCGAACGTAGCTGTCGGGTGGACCTCCGTGGCGCCCCACTCGCGTGGGCCAGAGGCGCTCCAGGGAGGCGACTTGGTTGAGCCCTGGTATGTCGACGCAGACGCGCAGCCCGCCATCCTCGCCTAGATGGGGAGCCACTGCTGGTAGGCGGCGGGCGCCTCTCATGACTCTGGACTCCTGTAGCTCCTGAATGGCCTTGCTGACGAACTCATGTGGGTCTGGATCTCCTTGCCTTGCTCCTTCTTGAGGGAAACGTGCTTCGAAACACGCCTCCATGTGGTGCCCCAGCGCCTCCCTCGTGACCCTGGCTAGGTCGAAGGCCCTCGAGGGGAGAGCCCCCGAGCCCTGCCTGAGGAGGGCGCCGGGCGCGCTTTCCTATGCGATGGAAGGAGGTTCCCCCTGGGCAGGCACGGGCCCAGAGGGGCCTACCTCCTGAGTGGCCAGGCCGGACGATGTCTTCTTCTTCTTGGGGGCGGCCTTGGGAAGCCTCCTGCTACCGCGATCCGGGTCTTCCAATGATGCGGCCTAAAAGGCTCGCTCCAGGGAACACACTGCGTCCTTCTCTTCACAGGGCACCGTGATGACTCCGCCGCTTCCTGGCATCTTGAGGACGTTGTAGCCGTGGTGAGTCACGACCATGAACTTGGCCAGCGCCGGGTACCCGAGGATGGCGTTGTACGGCAAGCGGATGTGAGCGACGTCGAAGTCGATGAGCTCGGTGCGGTAGTTGTCGCGTGCCCCGAAGGTGACAGGGAGGCGGACCTGCCCGATCGGGACCGTGGAGCCGTCGGTGATACCGGAGAATGGCTTGGTTGGCTGAAGCTGGCTGTAGGGCACTTGGAGGTTGTTGAATGTCTCTACGGACAGGACGTTGAGCCCTGCCCCGCCATCGATGAGGGTCTTGGTGACCACCACGTTGCTGATGATTGGGGAACAAAGCATCGGGAGGACTCCGGCTGTAGCCGCACACTTGAGTTGATCTGCTAAGCTGAATGTGATGGCACATGCCGACCACCTAAGAGGGCGCGTGGCTTCGAGCCTGGGGAGGGTTGCATTCACTTCGCGGGCGAACTGCTTGAAGATGCGCTGAGAGGCTAGGGCCTGAGCCCCACCCAGGATGCAGGCGATCGCGCGTGGCTCCTGGAAGCCCCCAGCCTCCTCGTCCTGGTGGCGGTCCTCGTTTCTCCTTGGCTGCGGCGGTAGCGGTGGGAGGCCTGCGTTGCCTTGCGGGCGATCCTCGCGAGGATGATCCCTCCAGCCTCCCTCGCGAGGTGGGTCTTGCCAGCAATCCTCACGAGGCTGGTCGCGCCACCCCTGGCACGGGCCACGGTCTTCCCAGCGCCCTACGTTCCTTCCTCCTCCTCGGCCGTAGCCCCGGTCACCGCGGTCAGGGCGACGGCCGATCCTTCCTTCATGCACGGCTCGGAGTTCTTGGCATTCGCTGGTGTTGTGGGTGTGGAGGTCGTGGTACACGCAGTACCGGCTGCCCTTGGGGGGTTCGGGCTGATCTCTGCCCCGCTTGGTGTCTGGTTCTGCCGCGAGCACGGCAGCCCCCTTGCGCTTCACTTCCTTGGCCTTGAGCTTCTTCTCTTCTGGGTCTGCGGCAGGCAGCTCGAGGAGGGAGAGACGCCCTTCCTCTGCCCTGGCGCACTTGTTCGCCAAGTTGAACAGCCCCAAAGAAGTGCACAGGTCTTCATGCATCGCTAGCTCCTCCTTCATCTTGACGTCGCGCACGCCGTCGGAGAAGGCTGAGATGATGGCCTCTTCAGTCACCTTGGGAATCTTGAGGCGTGCGTTTTTGAAGCGCTGGATGTACTTCTGCAGGGTCTCCCCGGGTTGTTGCTTGATGCGGCGCATGTCGCTCACGGCGGGTGGCCGGTCGCGAGTACCTTGGAAGTTGGCGATGAAGCGGGCGCGCATCTCTTCCCAGGAGGAGATTGTGCCTGGAGCCAGGTTCAGGAGCCAGGTGCGGGCCCCGTCCTTGAGCGCCATGGGAAACCAGTTTGCCATGACCTTCTCGTCTCCGTTGGCAGCTTCGATGCCCAGCTCGTAGAGCTGGAGGAACTCCGCAGGGTCGGCCGTGCCGTCGTAGCGAGGAGGCAGGTCCGGCTTGAACTTGCCCGGCCACGCGACGCTGCGCAGTTCAGTGGTGTAGGCGCGGCAGCCTGCTGTGGCCACGAGAGGCCTTGGGTGATGGAGAGCCTGGTCTTGCATGTCCCCACGCGCCAGAGCAGGAGGATGGTCGTGACGTGCTGGAGCAGGGAGCGCCCGGGCAGCTTCTGGCGGGCGAGGGACTTCTTGGCAGCTCTGCTCTTGCCGTGCTGGCACCTGACGGAGCGGGTTCCGCCTAGGGGCCACGCGCCTTGGAGCCATGGCGTCTTCTTGGGGAGGAGGCGGCCGGGGCGCCGCCGGAGCTTCTTCGCCCGCGCGGGGCGGAGTGCGGTGCAGCGGAACGGATGGCGCGGAAGAGCCCCCTGCGGCGCGGACGAGCTCGGCGACGCGGTCGAGCCATTCTTCGTAGACGTCGTCGACGGGGCGGTAGCGCAGGAGCTCGTTCGCCGCGATGAGTGCAGCCCGAGCCTCCATGGGCGCACAGAGCGCGCGAGACGAAGATCCAGCTGGGGCGAGTGAGGGAGTCGCGGTGCGGCCGTCTTGGCGCACGGATGGATGCTAAGACGATGCTTGCTGCTCGTCCCCCGCCGGGCCGGTGGCGGCGTTGATGGCAGGTGACGGGGAACGGCGAGGACGCCCACCGACAGGGGCTGTCTGGGCGACGCGGGAAGCGAGGGCGGCCCGGCGCTCCGCGCGGGCCCGACGTGTGTCAGACATGAGCGTGATGGTCGGAGGAGAGCGGGGTGGTGGAAGACGAATTCCGGCGCACCCCTACCTGGCGCGCCAAATGTCGGATTTTGGGTTCCGGCAGACCCTTGAGGTTCAAACACTGG
Source organism: Triticum urartu (assembly GCF_003073215.2). Taxonomy (NCBI): domain Eukaryota; kingdom Viridiplantae; phylum Streptophyta; class Magnoliopsida; order Poales; family Poaceae; genus Triticum; species Triticum urartu. The sequence goes on along the minus strand of NC_053023.1, from coordinate 502,714,878 downwards.
GGTGTGTGTGGAGATTTCGCTTCCTACCTACCTGCACCCCTCTGCCACGCTAGGATCAAAGCTATGAAAAGAACAACACAAGGGACACGGGGTTTATACTGGTTTGGGCCACCGTTGTGTGTGTGGATTGCCTCTTGGGCTGATGATGACGAACAATACAAGGAAGAACAGCCTCGCGATGGTCTGTTCTTGGCTGGGGCGATGAACTGATGGGAGGAGCTCAGCCACCTTTCTCTATCTCTCCCTCTCTCTCTACTTACCACCTCTCTACTTGTCGAGCCCTTGGAGGAGACTCAGCCGAACCCCTTGCTACGTGGGTGGCCGGTCCTATTTATAGTGGCCCTGGTCCTCTCCCCAAATATTGAGCGGGAAGGGAGCCAACAATGGCGGGCTAATTTGAAGGGGGGCAGCAAGTATCAACTATCCTGACAAAAGTAGTCTTCGCCTGCGCAAAGCTCTGGTGATGACGCCGTCTTGGGCTCCACGGTGACCTCCGTCTCGTAGTCCTCCTGGTCTTGGTCTCATTGCACCGAAATGGAAACCTTTGCCTGATGCCTCGGTACTCCGCAGCTGCGCTTGCCCCCTTTGCACCAAAGAGGAAAGGAGGACGCTGCACGGGCTGGCACCCGCCTGGCGCCCTGAGTCGTCATGGCTTGCGTCACGGGCACCTCGCGAGGTACCCCGCCTTGATCTCTCCGCCTCCTCGTGAGCCAGCCTGACGAGGCCGTGCCTGAGGAAGCTCCATGTCGTCCGCCCCGCGAGGCTTGGCCCCTCGCGAGGGTCTTGAGTTTGTGTTGGTGAAGATGGGCCATGCTGGGCCCCCCTTTGAGCCATGCCGCAGGCCGCAGGCAGGCAAGTCTGGGGACCCCCGTTCCCAGAACGCCGACAATGATCATGCTAGCAATATGATAATGATGGAGCGTGTCATAATGAATGGAACGGTAGAAAGTTGCATGGCAATATATCTCGGAATGGGTATGGAAATGCCATGATAGGTAGGTATGGTGGCTTTTTTGAGGAAGGTATTTGGTCGGTGTATGATACCGGCGAAAAGTGTGCGGTATTAGAGAGACTAGCAATGGTGGAAGGAAGGAAAGTGCGTATAATCCATGGACTCAACATTAGTCATAAAGAACTCATATACTTATTGCACAAATCTAGAAGTTATCAAAGCAAAGTATTACGCGCATGCTCCTAGGGGGATAGATTGGTAGGAAAAGACCATCGCTCGTCCCTGACAGCCACTCATAAGGAAGACAATCAATAAATAAATCATGCTCCGACTTCATCACATAACGGTTCACCATACGTGCATGCAACGGGAATCACAAACTTTAACACAAGCATTTCTCAAATTCACAACTACTCAACTAGCATGACTCTAATATCACCATCCTCATATCTCAAAACAATTATCAAGCATCAATTTTTTTCTTAGTATTCAACACACTCAAAAGAAAGTTTTACAAATCTTGAATACCAAGCATATTATTATTAAGCAAATTACCATGCTATTAAGACTCTCAAAATTATATAAGTGAAGCATGAGAGATCAATAGTTTCTATAAAACAAATCCACCACCGTGCTCTAAAAGATATAAGTGAAGCACTAGAGCAAAATTATATAACTCAAAAGATATAAGTGAAGCACATAGAGTATTCTATCAAATTCCAAATTATGTATGGCTCTCTCAAAAGGTGTGTACAGCAAGGATGATTGTGGTAGACTAACAAGCAAAGACTCAAATCATAAAATACGCTCCAAGCAAAACACATATCATGTGGTGAATAAAAATATAGCTCCAAGTAAAGTTACCGATAGAAGTAGACGAAAGAGGGGATGCCTTCCGGGGCATCCCCAAGCTTTGGCTTTTAGGTGTCCTTAGATTATCTTTGGGGTGCCATGGGCATCCCCAAGCTTAGGCTCTTGCCACTCCTTGTTCCATAATCCATCAAATCTTTACCCAAAACTTGAAAACTTCACAACACAAAACTTAAAGTAGAAAATCTCGTGAGCTCCGTTAGCGAAAGAAAACAAAAGGCCACTTCAAGGTACTGTAATGAACTCATTATTTATTTATATGGGTGTTATAACTATTGTATTCCAACTTCTCTATGGATTATAAACTATTTTACTAGCCATAGATTCATCAAAATAAGCAAACAACACACGAAAAACAGAATCTGTCAAAAACAGAACAGTCTGTAGTAATCTGTGTCTAGCACAAGATCTGGAACCCCAAAAATTCTAAAATAAATTGCTGGACTTGACGAATTTATCTATTAATCATCTGAAAAAATAATTAACTAAATATCACTCTCCAAATAAAAATTACAGCAGTTCTCATGAGCGCTAAAGTTTCTGTTTTTTACAGCAAGTTCAACAAGACTTTCCCCAAGTCTTCCCAACGGTTCTACTTGGCACAAACACTAATTAAACACAAAAAAACCAAAACAGAGGATAAATAATTTATTAATTACTAAACAGGAGCAAAAATCAAGGAATAAAAATAAAATTGGGTTGCCTCCCAACAAGCGCTATTGTTTAACGCCCCTAGCTAGGCATAACAAGCAAGAATAGATCTAGGTATTGCCATCTTTGGTAGTCAATCCATAAGTGGCTCTCATGATAGATTCATATGGTAATTTTATTTTCTTTCTAGGGAAGTGTTCCATGCCCTTTTTTAATGGAAATTGGAATCTAATATTCCTTTCCTTCATATCAATAATTGCACCAACCGTTCTAAGGAAAGGTCTACCGGGAATAATAGGGCAAGAAGGATTGCAATCTATATCAAGAACGATAAAATCTATGGGCACATAATTCCTATTTGCAATAATAAGAACATCATTAATTCTTCCCATAGGTTTCTTAATAGTGGAATCTGCAATATGCAAGTTTAGAGAGCAATCATCAAAATTACGGAAATCTAGCAAATCACACAAAGTTTTGGGAATAGTAGAGACACTAGCACCCAAATCACACAAAGCATAAAACTCATAATCTTTAATTTTAATTTTAATAGTAGTTTCCCACTCATCATAAAGTTTTCTAGGGATAGAAACTTCCAATTCAAGTTTTTCTTCATAAGATTGCATCAAGGCATCAACGATATGTTTAGTAAACGCTTTATTTTAACTATAAGCGTGAGGAGAATTTAGCACGGATTGCAACAAGGAAATACAATCAATCAAAGAGCAATTTTCATAGTTAAATTCCTTGAAATCCATAATAGTGGGTTTAGCAACATCTAGGGTTTTAATTTCTTCAATCCCACTTTTATCAAATTTAGCATCAAGATCAACAAATTCCAAATTCTTAGAACGCCTTCTAGGTGAAGGTGGATCATATTCAGTCCCATCATTATAAAGATTCATATTGCAAAACAAAGATTTAATAGGGGACACATCAATAACTTTTAGATCTTCATCTTTATTTTCATAGGAACTAGAAGAACACGCTTTAATAAAGGCATCTTTCATAGCACGCGTCCTAGCGGTTCTTTCCTTGCACTCGTCAATGGAAATTCTCATGGCTTTGAGAGACTCATTGATATCATGCTTATGTGGAATAGATCTAAGTTTCAAAGAATCAACATCAAGAGCAATTCTATCAACGTTCCTAGCCAAATCATCAATCTTAAGCAATTTTTCTTCAATCAAAGCATTAAAATTCTTTTGTGAAGTAATAAATTCTTTTATATTAGATTCAAAATCAGAGGGCATCTTATTATAATTTCCATAAGAATTGTTGTAGGAATTACCATAATTATTAGAAGGATTACTAGGATAAGGCCTAGGGTTGAAATTTCCTCTATACGCGTTGTTACCAAAATTGTTCCTACCAACAAAATTCACATCCATAGATTCATTATTATTCTCAATCAAAGTAGACAAGGGCACATCATTAGGATCAGAAGAAACACTCTTATTAGAAAATAATTTCATAAGTTCATCCATCTTTCCACTCAAAACATTAATTTCTTCTATCGCATGCACCTTTTTAGTAGATCTTTCAGTATGCCATTGAGAATAATTAACCATAATATTATCTAGGAGTTTAGTAGCTTCTCCTGAAGTGATCTCCATAAAAGTGCCTCCCGCGGCCGAATCTAAAAGACTTCTAGAAGCAAAATTCAATCCGGCATAAAAATTCTGAACAATCATCCACAAATTTAAACCATGAGTAGGGCAATTACGTATCAATAGTTTCATTCTCTCCCAAGCTTGTGCAACATGTTCATGATCAAGTTGCTTAAAATTCATAATATCGTTTCTAAGAGAGATGATCTTAGCGGGAGGAAAATACTTAGAGATAAAAGCATCTTTGCACTTGTTCCATGAATCAATACTATTTTTAGGCAAAGACGAAAACCAAGCTTTAGCACGATCTCTAAGCGAAAAAGGAAATAGATTCAATTTAACAATATAATTATCGACATCTTTCTTATTTTGCATGTCACACAAATCAACGAAGCTATTAAGATGGGTAGCGGCATCTTCACTGGGAAGGCCGGAGAACGGATCTTTCATGACAAGATTCAGCAAAGCAGTATTAATTTCACAAGATTCAGCATTGGTAAGAGGAGAAATCGGAGTGCTAAGGAAATCATTGTTGTTGGTATTTGTGAAGTCACACAATTTAGTATTATCTTGAGCCATCGCAACAAACAAGCAATCCAACACACGAGCAAACAAAAGGCAAACAGGCAAAAAGAGGCAAATAGAGAAAGAGAGGGAGGATAGAGAGAGACAGGGCAAATAAAACGGCAAGGGTGAAGTGGGGGAGAGGAAAACGAGAGGCAAATGGCAAATAATGTAATGCGGGAGATAGGGATTGTGATGGGTACTTGGTATGTTGACTTTTGCGCAGACTCCCCGGCAATGGCACCAGAAATTCTTCTTGCTACCTCTTGAGCACTGCGTATGATTTCCCCGAAGGGGAGAGGATGATGCAGCAAAGTAGCGTAAGTATTTCCCTCAGTTTTTGAGAACCAAGGTATCAATTGTAATGCCCTCGATGCGGCTATATCTCCTACGTGTTGAAGCACGACTTAGAGGCATAACCGCATTGAAAGCAATGTCGCAAGTGAGGTAATCTTCGCGAACAACCTATGTAATGTAAATAAAAGGGGAAAAGATACATAGTTGGCTTACACTCGCCACGTCACATAAATACATAAATAGCATTACATTCATCCAATACACTCATGGTCCGACTATGGTACCAAAATAAAGATCAACCCCCAAATGCAACAAAGTCCCCGATCGCCCCAACTGGGCACCACTACTGAGCATCTGGGAAAGACACATAGTAACGGCGAGAGTCTTCATCGAACTCCCACTTGAGCTCAAGCGCATCGTCTGGAGCGGTATCATCGGTCCCTGCATCTGGTTTTGGAAGTAAACTGTGAGTCACGGGGACTCAGCAATCTCACACCCTCGCGATCAAGACTATTTAAGCTTTTAGGTAAGGCAAGGTATGATGTGGAGCTGCAGCAAGCGACTAGCATATATGATGGCTAACATACGCAAATGAGAGTGAGAAGAGAAGGCAAAAGCACGGTCGAACAACTATGATCAAGAAGTGATGCTAGAACAACCTACGTCAAGCATTACTCCAACACCGTGTTCACTTCCCGGACTCCGCCGAGAAGAGACCATCACGGTTACACACGCGGTTGGTGCATTTTAATTAAATTAAGTTTCATGTTATCTACAACCGGACATTAACAAATTCCCATCTGCCCATAACCGCGGGCACGGCTTTCGAAAGTTCAAATCCCTGCAGGGGAGTCCCAACTTAGCCCATCACAAGCTCTCACGGTCAAGGAAGAATATTCCTTCTCCCAAGACAATCCGATCAGACTCGGCATCCCGGTTACAAGACATCCTCGACAATGGTAAAACAAGTCCAGCAACACCGCCCGAATGTGCCGACAAATCCCGATAGGAGCTGCACATATCTCGTTCTCAGGGCACACTCAGATGAGCCAGACGTTGGGTAGGCCAGCCCAGAGTTGCCCCTGGTAGCCCCGGACATCGATTAGTTGGACCAACACTTAGAGAAGCACTGGCCCGGGGGGTTAAAATAAAGATGACCCTTGAGTCCGCGAAACCCATGGGGGAAAGGCTAGGTGGCGAATGGTAAAACCAATGTTGGGCATTGCTGGAAGAGTTTCATTCAAGGCGAACTGTCAAGGGGTTCCCATTATAACCCAACCGTGTAAGGAACGCAAAAATCCAGGAACATAACACCGATATGATGGAAACTAGGGCGGCAAGAGTGGAACAAAACATTAGGCATAAGGCCAAGCCTTCCAACCATTACCAAGTATATAGGTGCCTTAAGATAAACAAGATGATATGGTGATATCCCAACAATAAACAATGTTCCAACAAGGAACGATCTCCAATCTTCACCTGCAACTAGCAACGCTATAAGAGGGGCTGAGCAAAGCGGTAACATAGCCAAACAACGGCTTGCTAGGACATGGTGGGTTAGAGGTTTGACATGGCAAATTGGGAGGCATGATAAGCAAGTGGTAGGTATCGTAGCATAGGCATAGCAAAAGAGCGATCATCTAGCAAGCAAAGATATAAGTGATTTCGAGGGTATGGTCATCTTGCCTGCAAAGTTTTCAGAGTTGGCTTGATCCTCGTAAGCGAACTTAACGGGCTCCTCGTTCACGTACTCCTCTCCCGGCTCTACCTAGACAAGAACAACAAGCAAAAAAGGAACGCAATCAACCACGTGCAATGCTCAAACAACATAATGCAAACATGGTATGATAAGCGGGATGCGGTATGTGATGCATATGCAACATTTGACAAGGAATGATTGAACCTGGCCTCAACATAGAAATCCAAGAGTGCCACTGGAAGGGTGAGGTGATTTCGGTTGAAATCGATATAAAGGTCACCGGAATCGGATGCACGGTTTGAACATGGCAAGCAAAACAAATATGGCACCGGTCTGCGATAATCAGCAAGCGACCATCTAAATGCATCAAGATAAATATGCTACAGCACCCAAACATGGCAACAAAATGCATGGCAGGGATCCACTCGTGAAGCTTGACAAAAGATGAACACTGAGCTATGGCTAATTCATCCACTAACAGGTTCAAACAAGCATGGCAAAAGAGCAAATGATAACAGGTTTCAGACTTAGTGAAATTAACACAAGCCTGGAATTTATCATCAGGAAGCAATCTTTAGAGCATGAAAACTACATGCTACAGGAACTTAACATGGCAAAGCAAGGCATGGCATAAAGATACTCAAAGCACTTAACAAAAGTCCCTTAGTGACCTTGAGCCAAAAGGGATCACAAAATACAATTGCAAATAAGTGAACATGGCAAAAACATAAACAGATTCAGACTTAGTGAAAAACTGGAGCATGCAAAACAGTTAACGAGTAGGCATGTTTACGAGCTCGATGCACTCACTACAGAGCATGGCATGACAAACTAAGAATACACCCATCAAGAATACATGACATAGAAGCTAGACATGATAAGAACAACAATATAGCATGCACGGATCAATAGCAACATCCTCGGCAAAATCGCTAAACATGTCAACAATCTGCCAGGATTATTTTATAGCAAAAGTAGACCTTGATTGACTCAAGCTAGGGTGCTCCATAAGTGCGAACAAAGACTTGGATGGATAGAGCACCACAATGTTAACAAAACATCCTTACTGATCATCCTCAGAAGAGGCATGGGTCACTAGGAAACAACATGAACATATGGCATAACAACAAAATCAGGACAAGGACTTAGTGAAATTCTAAGTCCCTGAAATCAGCATTACCGATTACGCTAGTTTGCAAGCTTGTGCTAGTCACCACAAATATCACAAAAATACATGGCAAGCACGTCTGTAAAGATGACATGGCATATAACAAAACACATGTAGAGCTCAGGATCATAGCATGCACACATTAATCATGGCAAAAATGACAAAAGGCTATTTGCTGAAACAGATCTGACAAATTCATCACATAGCCCTCTTCCAACAGCATTTCGGGCATCAAGATGAGCTCAAATGAAAATGATGCAATGAGATGAAATGATGTACTCGTCGGGGCGAACATTTTGATATGCTACACGCACGAATCGGAGCTACGATGGGAGAGTTATGACATGCAGAAAAATGCTAAAAAGTTAGGGTTTCGGGGAGAAGTCAACCCTCGTCCAGATCTGGATCCAACCGGCGGCACTATTCATGCACGCATCCTGATGTCTCCGGAGAGGAAGTAGAGGCGGCGGGGAGGTCAGATCCGGCCTGGGACGCGGAAGCCGGCGATGGCGCGGTCGGCGGCGCGCTCCGCAGGGCATCGCGGCGAACTCCACCGGGCGGCGCGGTGAACTCCGGCCACCGGAGCGGGGCGGTGCGGCGGAGGAACAAGCGCGGGCGGCGGCGCGAGGTTGGGGATGAGGCGGCGCGGCGCAGGCGCCTCTGGCCCGGGCGCGGCGCGGGCCGGCCGGCCACAGGCCCGACGGGCTTCGGCGGCGGCGGGGCAGGAGCTGCCATGTGGCGAGAGGTGGTTGGCGCACGGCAGTGCGTCCGGTGCCGGTGGACAATGTCCGGCGCGCTGAGGACGAAGGGGGCTAGGGTTAGGGGTGGATCTGATCCGGAATTTCCGAGGAGGACCTATCTATAGAGGTAGAGGGAGCTAGGAGGCTCCAAATTGAGCACGGTTTGCGGCCATGCGATCGTGATCGAATGAACGAGATGATGGAGGGGTTTTAGGTGGGTTTTGGGCCACTTTGAAAGGGTGTTAGGCTGAAACACACACGAGGCCTTTTCGGTCCCTCGGTTAACCGTTGGAGTATCAAACGAAGTCCAAATGGTGCGAAACTTGACAGGCGGTCTACCGGTAGTAAACCAAGGCCACATGACAAGACTCGGTCCAATCCAGAAATGTTTAACGCCCGCACATGAAAAGAGGTAGGAAGGACCACCGGAGGACATAGGAGCGCCGGAATGCAAAACGGACAATGGGGAAAATGCTCGGATGCATGAGACGAACACGTATGCAAATGCAATGCACATGATGACATGATATGAGATGCATGACAAAGACAACAACACACGGAGACAAAAACCCGACAATGATGAAATAAAATAACTTAGTGCCGGAAACGGCAAGAGTTGGGATACAGATAAGGTAAATTACATCCGGGTGTTACATCAATCCAGTAGGATGCTACGTGCAAGTCCCTTGTACCTACACAAAAACAATATCTCAACGCAACCAACGCGCTTAGGGGTTGCCAATCCCTTCACGGTCACTTACGAAAGTGAGATCTGATAGAGATGATAAATAATATTTTTGGTATTTTTGATATAGAGATGCAAAGTGAAAAGTAAAAGGCAGAGTAAAAAAGCAAAGTAATAATAAAGTGATGGAGATTGATATGATGAGAAAGAGACCTGGGAGCCATAGGTTTCACTAGTGGCTTCTCTCAAGAGCATAAGTATTCTACGGTGGGTGAACAAATTGTTGTTGAGCAATTGACAGAATTGAGCATAGTTATGAGAATATCTAGGTATGATCATGTATATAGGCATCACGTCCGAGACAAGTAGACCGACTCCTGCCTGCATCTACTACTATTACTCCACTCATCGACCGCTATCCATCATGCATCTAGAGTATTAAGTTAAAAACAGAGTAACGCCTTAAGCAAGATGACATGATGTAGAGGGATAGTTTCATGCAATATGATAAAAAAACCCATCTTGTTATCCTCGATGGCAACAATACAATACGTACCTTGCTGCACCTTCTGTCACTGGGAAAGGACACCGCAAGATCGAACCCAAAGCTAATCACTTCTCCCATGGCAAGAAAAACCAATCTAGTAGGCCAAACCAAACTGATAATTCGAAGAGACTTGCAAAGATAACCAATCATACATAAAAGAATTCAGAGAAGATTCAAATATTATTCATAGATAGACTGGATCATAAACCCACAATTCATCGATCTCAACAAACACACCGCAAAAATAAGATTACATCGAATAGATCTCCACGAGAGAGGGGAGAACATTGTATTGAGATCCAAAATAGAGAAGAAGCCATCTAGCTACTAACTATGGACCCGTAGGTCTGAAGTAAACTACTCACACTTCATCGGAGGGGCTTGGATGATGATGTAGAAGCCCTTCGTGATCGATGCCCCCTCCGGTGGAGCTCCGGAACAGGCCCCAAGATGGGATCTCGTGGATACAGAAAGTTGTGGCGGTGGAATTAGGTTTTTGGCTCTGGTTCTGATCGTTTGGGGGTACGTGGATATATATAGGAGGAAGAAGTACGTCGGTGGAGCAACAGGGGGCCCACGAGGGTGGAGGGCGCGCCTGGGGGGCAGGCACGCCCCCCTACCTCGTGGCCTCCTGTTAATTGGCTTGACGTAGGGTCCAAGTCTCTTGAGTTGTATTCGGTGAGAAAATCACGTTCCCGGAGGTTTCATTCCGTTTGGACTCCATTTGATATTCCTTTTCTTCGAAACCCTAAAACTGGCAAAAAAATAGCAATTCTCGGCTGGCCTCCGGTTAATAGGTTAGTCCCAAAAATAATATAAAAGTGGATAATAAAGCCCAATAATGTCCAAAACAATCGATAATATAGCATGGAGCAATCAAAAATTATAGATACGTTGGAGACGTATCAGGTGTTGCTGGAGAAGTCCCAGTATTCACGCAGAAAGTTCCACCCGGGCACGAAGAGACAGATGGATACTGCAAGACCCGAGGCTTACCTGCACAGCCACAAGCCATTATGGGCTCCAGCTTGGTTGGACATCATACTGACTCTGGCCGGACGGTGCTACGAGATGTAGAATAATAGTAGGATTGGATGAGCACCAGCAGTGGCCCAGAGGAACTCTTTGAAATACCATGTTTCAGTCATCCGATTCTCAAACACCAGGTAGTGCGAGGACTTCAACAGAGGCGATCGAATCTTGTGGGGAAAGTGTGCAAGACTCTGCAGAGTACCAAAACCTAGTCGATTAGCCGTGTTCCCGGTCACAGACAAGTTGAGCCTTGGGAACTAAAACTATCGGGAATTCTTGACACAATTAATAATAATGTATTGTGTTTTATTAATAATCGGGTATGAGAGATGGTTGGCGGAACCATCCCATTAACATCCAACTTTTTTAGTAATATTTTTCTTTTCACCCCTTTGTTGTAGGGAAAAATTAGCTTTTCGCGAAAGTCATAACTTAGAGCCCCACCAGCCATGATTGCATATAGCATAGCTATTTTCATTTATCAGTTCTCCCTTGTGACTTTGCTGGCATATTCAAAATGTTAACCTACACGGCTGGAACATCTCATATTGCAGAGGTTTATTCTGATCAGGAGTGAGGCTACGTTCTACCCTCGGTGATATGCCCTTGGAGTCAGATGGACTCGCTATCTTCTACGTCTTCCGCAGTAGTTTATCTTAGAGTGGGCCTTCAACCAATTTATTACTTCTGTAATAAAGAATCTATATGAGATTCCAATGTAATAAAGCATGTGTGATTGTAATTTGATATATACATTGATGTACTGTGTGTGCTAGCATGATCGTGTGGTGGTACAGATACAAAGAGACTTGACCGTTTTCATGTCGGGTCGCTACAAAGTGCTAATTAGATTATTGACTCTAGTGCAAGTGGGAGACTATTGGAAACATGCCCTAGAGCCAACAATGTTGTATTATTATATTTCCATATTCGTAATTAAGTGTTTATATTTCATGCTATAACTGCTATGATCCTGGAATAAGCAATTCAGTGGAAAACTCATATGCACGTGTGGAATGATAAATGGTAAAATAAAAGGTTCCAAGTCTTTCCTTAGGACTAGCTCAAGCATTGTTGGTTATCATGTTTTCCAGATCTTAGGATACCACTAAATGTAATGATAGTCCTAAAACAACAATGAGATTATGACGTTGGAAGAACGATCATATTGAATCGGCCCGATCTTGTTTGTTATGAATGAGTTAATATCATCTGTAATCAATTGTAATAACAAAGAGTGTTAACGTGTGATCTTGCTCCTTAGACCATGAGAGTATCGTGGTCACTTCTTACCATACGGTGGGCTTTGGGACTTCTCAATGTCACATGTAACACGGTGATCATAACGACAACTTACAGGTTCATCGGAAAGTTTGACAAGTGGCCGGATAGCTCGAGAGTGGGCTTTTCTCCTTCGACGATGTAGAGATATTCTTAGGTCCCCCTATATGATGGCATCCATGATCATATTGCCATACACAGGTGACTTCATCACGAGGATGCCGGAACACAATAACGAGAAAGAAGAACAAAACCGGTAACGAGGATTTCGGTATAGTGAGCATAGTGATGACTCGGGAGGATACCGATGCATCCCAGGTTTTGTGAAGTATCACGAAGCAAAGGGAACGTCACATGATAACCAAAGTTTCAGTTGAATATCATTCATGTGCTCATAGGGATCGATATGGACGCCCATGGTTCCATTATCAGTCATTGAACGAAGGTTTTCGTTCATGTCTATGAGTTACCCCGAACCTACGGAGTCACAAGCTTAAGGAAATCACGATATGTTGAGTGTTAGTAGGAAAGGAGTGATGAGAATATATTTGTGGAATTGTTTCATTAATGTTTGAAATAGTTTTGGGAGTATCCAGAAGCGTTTCGGGGTCACCGGAAGGGTTTCGGAGAGTATTGGATCATACCGGGTATTACTGGTAAATAATATATATAGGTGGAAAATGTTTCCGAGATTGTTAAATTATATATAAAAGGTCCTAATATTTATTATAAGTCTTTCATATTTAATTTAATACCAACGGGCCTTAAAAGGGCAAACAGGAGAAAGAGAATAGGGCCACCAAAGCCGAAAAGGAAGTTGCGCCCACTTTCCATGTACGGGGGGGCATATCCTACTTGGGAGGAGTTGGACTCCTCCCCCTTGGCTGGTGCGCCAAGGGGGGTCCTTCCCTCCTTGGTGGCTGCCCTCTCCCTCCCCTCTAACCTATATATACTTGAGGTATTGTCCCTTTTGCAATATACAAGTTTTTGGAGCCTCCTCTAGTTCTTCTAGTTCTAGTTCTAGTTGGTCCTAATTGACTAATCAGAGCTAAGATAATCCTCTCGTCCTCATAATTAGAAGCCTTGTGTGGTCCTAATCTCCTCCCTCTAATTCTCCGGCGACGATTAGCTCTGTATGGTGAAGTGCTGCCGGATCATGAAGGTTGCACACTTGCAACCAAGTAGGAAGGTTGTGCTTTCGGTCTTCAGTTTGAGGGACTGTTCGTGGGCGGTTCATGGGATCGTTCAATGTCGGTTCGAGGGACTCCAAGTATGATATACCCTGACACGTTCTTCTTCCTATGCAACTCGGTGATAGTAACTATCGTGATCCCAACCCCTTATGCATCTTCATATTGATCTCGGGTGATCGTGGGCGTGATTTTTTTTTGTTTTATACTATGTTTTCCAACACATACTTCATGCATTACTCTGTTTGATATGAACTTCATACCTAGAGAAGCAAGTATAGAAGCGCTCTTGAAGTGGAGTAATAGTAGTAGATACAGGTGATATGTCTCCAACGTATCTATAATTTTTGATTGCGCCATGCTATATTATCTACTGTTTTGGACATTATTGGGCTTTATTATCCACTTTTATATTATTTTTGGGACTAACCTACTAACAGGAGGCCCAGCCCAGAATTGCTGTTTTTTGCCTATTTTAGGGTTTTGAAGAAAAGGAATATCAAACGGAGTCCAAACGGAATGAAACCTTCGGGAACGTGATTTTCTCACCGAACAAGACCCAGGAGACTTGGACCCTACGTCAAGACACAAAAGAGGAGGCCACGAGGTAGGGGGGCGCGCCTACCCCCGGGGGGCGCCTACCCCCCCCCCACCCCAGGCGCGCCCTCCACCCTCATGGGCCCCCTATTGCTCCACCGACGTACTCCTTCCTCCTATATATACCTACGTACCCCCAAACGATCATATACGGAGCCAAAACCCTAATTCCACCACCGTAACTTTCATTATCCACGAGATCCCATCTTGGGGCCTGTTCCGGAGCTCCGCCGGAGGGGGCATCGATCACGGAGGGCTTCCACATCATCACCATAGCCCCTCCGATGAAGTGTGAGTAGTTCACCTCAGACCTACGGGTCCACAGTTATTAGCTAGATGGATTCTTCTCTCTTTTTGGATCTCAATACAATGTTCTTCCCCTCTCTTGTGGAGAACTATTCGATGTAATCTTCTTTTTGCGGTGTATTTGTTGAGACCGATGAATTGTGGGTTTATGATCAAGTCTATCTATGAACAATATTTGAATCTTCTCTGAATTCTTTTATGTATGATTGGTTATCTTTGCAAGTCTCTTTGAATTATCAGTTTGGTTTGGCCTACTAGATTGATCTTTCTTGCAATGGGAGAAGTGCTTAGCTTTGGGTTCAATCTTGCTGTGTCCTTTCCCAGTGACAGTAGGGGCAGCAAGGCACGTATTGTATTGTTGCCATCGAGGATAACAAGATGGGGTTTTCATCATATTGCATGAGTTTATCCCTCCACATCATGCCATCTTGCTTAAGGCGTTACTCTGTTTTCATAACTTAATACTCTAGATGCATGATGGATAGCGGTCGATGAGTGGAGTAATAGTAGTAGATGCAGGTAGGAGTCGGTCTACTTGTCTCGGACGTGATGCCTATATACATGATCATACCTAGATATTCTCATAACTATGCTCAATTCTGTCAATTGCTCAACAGTAATTCGTTCACCCACCGTAGAATACCTATGCTCTTGAGAGAAGCCACTAGTGAAACCTGTGGCCCTCGGGTCTATCTTCATCATATTAATCTTCCAATACTTAGTTATTTCCTTCGCTATTTACTTTGCTTTTATTTTACTTTGCATCTTTATCATAAAAATACCAAAAATATTATCTTATCATATCTATTAGATCTCACTCTCGTAAGTGGCCGTGTAGGGATTGACAACCCCTTATCGCGTTGGTTGCGAGGATTTATTTGTTTTGTGCAGGTATGAGGGACTCGCGCGTAGCCTCCTACTGGATTGATACCTTGGTTCTCAAAAACATAGGGAAATACTTGGGGAACCGTTGGGAAGACTTTAGGAAAGTCTTGTTAATCTTGCTGTAAAAAACAGAAACATTAGCGCTCACGAGAAATATTGCCATTTTTAATTGGAAAGTACTATTTAGTTAATTCTTTTTTCATATGATTAATAGATAAATTCCTCACGTCCGGCAATTTATTTTAGAATTTTTGGGGTTCCAGATCTTGCTCTAGCTACAGATTACTACAAACTGTTCTGTTTTTGACAGATTCTGTTTTTCATGTGTTGTTCGCTTATTTTGATGAATCTATGGCTAGTAAAATAGTTTATAAACCATATAGAAGTTGGAATACAGTAGGTTTAACACCAATATAAATAAATAATTAGTTAATTACAGTACCTTGAAGTGGTCTTTTGTTTTCTTTCGCTAACGGAGCTCACGAGATTTTCTACTTTAAGTTTTGTGTTGTGAAGTTTCCAAGTTTTGGGTAAAGATTTGATGGATTATGGAACAAGGAGTTGCAAGAGCCTAAGCTTGGTGATGCCCATGGCACCCCCAAGATAATATAAGGACACCTAAAAGCCAAAGCTTGGGTATGCCCTGGAAGGCATCCCCTCTTTCGTCTACTTCTATCGGTAACTTTACTTGGACCTATATTTTTATTCACCACATGATATGTGTTTTGCTTGGAGCGTATTGTATTATTTGAGTCTTTATTTGTTAGTTTACCACAATCATCCTTGCTGTACACACCTTTCGATAGAGTCATACATGATTTGGAATTTGTTAGAATACTCTATGTGCTTCGCTTATATCGTTTGAGTTATATAGTTTTGCTCTAGTACTTCACTTATATCTTTTAGAGCATGGTGGTGGATTCGTTTTATAGAAACTATTGATCTCTCATGCTTCACTTAGATTATTTTGAGAGTCTTAAATAGCATGTTAATTTGCTTAAATATTCCTAAAATGCTTGGTATTCAAGAATAGTAAAAACTTTCTTATGAGTGTGGTGAATACTATGAGAAGTTTGAGGCTTGATAATTGTTTTGAGATATGAAGATGGTGATATTAAAGTTGTGCTAGTTGAGTAGTTGTGAATTTTAGAAATACTTGTGTTAAAGTTTGTGATTCTCATAGCATGCACGTATGGTGAACCGTTATGTGATGAAGTCGAAGTCGGAGCATGATTTATTTATTGATTGTCTTCCTTATGAGTGGCGGTCGGGGACGAGCGATGGTCTTTTCCTACCAATCTATCCCCTAGGAGCATGCGTGTAATACTTTGCTTTGATAACTTGTAGATTTTTGCAATAAGTATATGAGTTCTTTATGACTAATGTTGAGTCCATGGATTATACGCACTCTCACCCTTCCACCATTGCTAGCCTCTCTAATACCGTGCACCTTTCGCGGTATCATACACCCACCATATACCTTCCTCAAAACAGCCACCATACCTACCTATTATGGCATTTCCATAGCCATTCCGAGATATATTGCCATGCAAGTTTCCATCGTTCCGTTTGAACACACTCCATCATTGTCATATTGCTTAGCATGATCATGTAGTTGACATCGTATTTGTGGCAAAGCCACCGTTCATAATTCTTTCATACATGTCACTCTTGATTCATTGCATATCCCGGTACACCGCCCCGCCGGAGGCATTCATATAGAGTCATATTTTGTTCTAAGTATCGAGTTGTAATTGTTGAGTTGTAAGAAAATAAAAAGTGTGATGATCATCATTATTAGAGCATTGTCCCAGTGAGGAAAGGATGATGGAGACTATGATTCCCCCACAAGTCGGGATGAGACTCCAGACGAAAAATAAAAAAAGAGAAAGAAAAGAGGCCATAAAAAATAGAAAAGGCCCAAATAAAAAAATATGAGAGAAAAAGAGAGAAGGGGCAATGCTACTATCCTTTTTACCACACTTGTGCTTCAAAGTAGCACCATGGTATTCATAGTAGAGAGTCTCTCATTTCGTCACTTTCATATACTAGTGGGAATTTTTCATTATAGAACTTGGCTTGTATATTCCAATGATGGGCTTCCTCAAATTGCCCTAGGTATTCGTGAGCAAGCAAGTTGGATGCACACCCACTTAGTTTCTTCTGTGGAGCTTTCATATACTTATAGCTCTAGTGCATCCGTTGCATGGCAATCCCTACTCACTCACATTGATATCTATTGATGGGCATCTCCATAGTCCGTTGATACGCCTAGTTGATGTGAGACTATCTTCTCCCTTTTTGTCTTCTCCACAACCACCCTTCTATTCCACCTATAGTGCTATGTCCATGGCTCACGCTCATGTATTGCGTGAAGATTGAAAAAGTTTTGAGAATGTCAAAAGTATGAAACAATTGCTTGGCTTGTCATCGGGGTTGTGCATGATTTAAATACTTTGTGTGGTGAAGATAGAGCATAGCCAGACTATATGATTTTGTCGGGATAACTTTCTTTGGCCATGTTATTTTGAGAAGACATGATTGCTTTATTTAGTATGCTTGAAGTATTATTATTTTTATGTCAATATGAACTTTTATCTTGAATCTTTCGGATCTGAATATTCATACCACAATTAAGAAGAATTAAATTAAAATTATGCCAAGTAGCACTCCGCATCAAAAATTCTGTTTCTATCATTTACCTACTCGAGGACGAGCTGGAATTATGCTTGGGGATGCTTGATACGTCTCCAACGTATCTATAATTTTTGATTGCTCCATGCTATATTATCTGTTGTTTTGGACATTATTGGGGTTTATTATCCACTTTTATATTATTTTTGGGACTAACCTACTAACCGGAGGCCCAACCCAGAATTGCTGTTTTTTGCCTATTTTAGGGTTTTGAAGAAAAGGAATATCAAACGGAGTCCAAACGGAATGAAACCTTCGGGAACGTGATTTTCTCACCGAACAAGACCCATGAGACTTGGACCCTACATCAAGACACAAAAGAGGAGGCCACGAGGTAGGGGGCGCGCCTACCCCCCCCCCCAAGGCGTGCCCTCCACCCACGTGGGCCACCTGTTGCTCCACCGACGTACTCCTTCCTCCTATATATACCTACGTACCCCCAAACGATCGGATACGGAGCCAAAACCCTAGTTCCACTGCCGTAACTTTCTGTATCCATGAGATCCCATCTTGGGGCCTGTTCCGGAGCTCCGCCGGAGGGGGCATCGATCACGGAGGGCTTCTACATCATCACCATAGCCCCTCCAATGAAGTGTGAGTAGTTCACCTCAGACCTACGGGTCCATAGTTATTAGCTAGATGGCTTCTTCTCTCTTTTTGGATCTCAATACAATGTTCTTCCCCTCTCTTGTGGAGAACTATTCGATGTAATCTTCTTTTTGCGGTGTGTTTGTTGAGATCGATGAATTGTGGGTTTATGCTCAAGTCTATCTATGAACAATATTTGAATCTTCTTTGAATTATTTTATGTATGATTGGTTATGTTTGCAAGTCTCTTCGAATTATTAGTTTGGTTTGGCCTACTAGATTGATCTTTCTTGCAATGGGAGAAGTGCTTAGCTTTGGGTTCAATCTTGCGGTGTCCTTTCCTAGTGAGAGTAAGGGTAAGCACGTATTATATTGTTGCCATCGAGGATAACAAGATTGGGTTTTCATCATATTGCATGAGTTTATACCTCTACATCATGTCATCTTTATTTAGGCGTTACTCTGTTTTCATAACTTAATACTCTAGATGCATGCTGGATAGTGGTCGATGAGTGGAGTAATAGTAGTAGATGCAGGCAGGAGTCGGTCTACTTGTCTCGGATGTGATGCCTATATACATGATCATACCTAGATATTCTCATAACTATGCTCAATTCTGTCAATTGCTCAACAGTAATTCGTTCACTCACCGTAGAATACCTATGCTCTTGAGAAAAGCCACTAGTGAAACCTATGGCCCTCGGGTCTATCTTCATCATATTAATCTTCCAATACTTAGTTATTTCCTTCGCTATTTACTTTGCTTTTATTTTACTTTGCATCTTTATCATAAAATACCAAAAATATTATCTTATCATATCTATCAGTTCTCACTCTCGTAAGTGGACGTGTAGGGATTGACAACCCCTTATCACATTGGTTGCGAGGATTTATTTGTTTTGTGCAGGTACGAGGGACTCGCGTGTAGCCTCCTACTAGATTGATGCCTTGTTTCTCAAAAACTGAGGGAAATACTTATGCTACTTTGCTGCATCATCCGTCCTCTTCGGGGAAAACCAACGCAGTGCTCAAGAGGTAGCAGCAGGCAGGAGCCGGTCTACTTGTCATGGATGTAATGCATATGTACATGATCATGCCATGAATGACATCATAACTGTGCGCTCTTCTATCAATTGCCCAACAGTAATTTGTCTACCCACGGTATGCTATGTTCTTGAGAGAGATGCATATAGAGAAAACTATGGCCCCTGGGTCTATTGTAATCATATGCTAAACCAAAAAATACCTTGTTGTAATTTATTTACTTTTATGTTACTTTGCAATTTATCTATCCACCACTACCAGATTTGATCCTTGCAATTAACGAGTACAAGGGGATTGACAACCCTCTTTCCCGCATTGGGTGCAAGTATTTGCTCTTGTGTGCGTAGGTACTGTCGACGTTTGTTTGTTTGTGTGGATATCCTATTGGTTTGATAACCTTGGTTCTCTACTGAGGGAAATACTATTTGCTACTATATTGCTTCACCCTTTCTCTTCGGGGAAAAACCCAACACAGCTCACAAGTAGTAGGGGCCCACCAAGAAGCCACATGGCCAAGTGGCGTGGCCTACCACTGGCCGCACCTGCCCATGTGGGGCCATGGTGGCTCGCCTCCCAATGCCCTTTAGCCATAAATTCCCATTTACCCTAGAAAAAATCACAACAAATTCTCGGGACTTTCCGCCGCCGTCTATGAGGCAGAACTTGGGCGCATCACTTTTGCTCTCAAGTAGAGCAATTCCACCACTGGGAGGGGGAAATCGAAGCCTTCATCATCACCAACACTCTGTTCATCATGGGGATCAACATCTTCACCAGCACCATCTCATCTCAAAACCCTAGTTCATCTGTTTTGCTAAATCTTTGTATCAAACCTCAAATTGGTACCTCTGGATGCTAGTTGGTTTAATTGCTGGAAGATTATTATGTTCATATTGTTAAACATATATTTATACCCACTGATTATGATCAATATGATGAGTTGTGAGTAGTTCATTTTGTTCTTGTGGACATGTGAGAAGTCTTGTTACTATTTAACATGTTAAGTTGATTTTCGTCCAATGTTTTGATATTATGTTGTGGTGTTCTTCCTCTAGTGTTGTTATGTGAACATCGACTACATGAAACTTCACCATATTTTGGCCTAAAGGAAGGCATTGTGGAATTAGTTTATAGATGATGGGTTGTGTGAGTGATAGAAACCTAAACCCTAGTTTGTGAATTATCCTGTAAGGGGTTGCTTTGGATCCAATTGCTTAATCATATGGTTAGATTGATCGATCTTAATTACTTCTCTTGTAGTTGAGTATGCTATCATGGAGGGTATAATCATAAGTAGGTATTTGTTCAAGTAAGGACAGTTCCTTAGATCCGGTCCACCCACATAACACTTATCAAGGCAATGAACGTTAACTCAATGAATCATGGTTAAAGTAACTTGGCGATACTCCTGTGTGTCCTCAAGAGCATTTTAATTATTATAATAAGTATCATCTGCATGTCCTTAGCACAATCAAGGATTTGTCCACTTGTTGCACTTTGTTACTATTGTCACTTGTTACCTTGCTACAAATTATCTTGCTATCTAACTATCTTACAACACTTGCAATTAAACTTTGCTAAAACCGTCTATCAATTCCTTCTGCTCCTCGTTGGGTCTAACACTCTTAATTATCTAAAGGACTAGGTTAATCTCATATATTTGTGTATCATCAAGACTCTTTTCTGGCATTGTTGACGGGGAGTGTAACACTCTTGGTAAGTGGAATTTGGTAAGGAAACTTTGATCGTATGTGCTGATTTTTAATTACACTTGCTACTATCGAAAATAATCCTTTAAGAGACTTGTTTGGGGTGCCCATGCCAGATGCTCAAGTAGCAAGAGAGGATCCGCCACCTACTAAAAACATTTTCTATGAAATTTCTCTTGGTATTTTGGAAAAAACGCATGATAATTCTTATGCAGGAGATGGAACAATTCACCCTAATATGTACTTGCTTGCTATAGATGGACTTTGTGGATTATGTATGCTTGCAGAGTTATTGAGGGATGACGTTAAGAGTAAGTTATTCCCTTTATCTTTAGAGGGAAAGACATTGGCATGGTATAGCTATAGGATAATTTTCACTCATGGGGCTGGAAACTATTGAATCTTGAGTTCCGTAATAAATTGTATCATATGCATCTAGTACACCATGATGGGAATTATATTTATAATTGTTGGCCTTGTGATGGAGAAAGTATCACTGAAGTTTGGGGATGCTTGAAGATTTAATGCTCAAATGCCCCAATCATGAGCCCTCAAGGCATATTATTGTTCAAAAAATTTATGCTAGGCCTTCTCTCGCGATAAGGAAATGCTTGATGCTTCTTCTACTGGTTATTTCTCAAGTAGACAAATTTAATTCAAATGGGTTATTAAAATAATTAAACATAATGTTTGTTGAATTCAAATGTTTGTTTCATTCAAGCCTTGTGTGATGGATTTTTGGCTAGTTGCCAACCCTATTTGGCAATTGAGTACTCATTTGACATGAACTATAGAGGTCAGCTAGCAACTATTTGTGTTGTTGATTGGCACAATTGGTTGTATCTTTCTGCTTATTGATACATCCATTTTGCATCATGTTTTCCTACTATTATTTATAATGTTTTGGGTCAATATTTCACTTCATGAGTCAATTCTAATGACTTTTCTCTCTTAATATGCAAGATTTACATGAGGGAGGAGATTGCCGACAACTAAAATTCTTGACATAAAAGGAGCTACAATAGAGATAGCTATTCCCTAGAGCTCCAAATGGCCTGAAAATTTATAGAGATTTGTTTTGGAATTAATAAAGAATACTGAAACAAGAATCACCAGGAGGGGACCCACCGGTGAGCCACAAGCTCAGGTGGCGCCCCCTAGGGCGCGCCATGTGAGCTTGTGGGCCCACCAACAGGCCTTCGTGACCTCCCTTCTCCTATATGATGCCATTTTCCGTAGAAAAAATAACAAGAAGACTTTCAGGATGAAGCGTCACCATCTCGGGGAAGAACCTGGGTAGGAGCACTTTTCCTCTTCAGCGGAGTGATTCTGACGGGGATACTTCCCTCCGGGAGGGGGAAATCAAAGCCATCGACGACACCAACAATCCTCTCATTGTGGGAGGACCAATCTTCATCAACATCTTCACCAGCACCATCTCCTCTCAAACCCTAGTTCATCTCTAGTATTCAATCTTTGTCTCCAAACCTCATATTGGTACCTATGGGTTGCTAGTAGTGTTGATTACATCTTATAGTTGATGCTGGTTGGTTTATTAGGTGGAAGATTACATGTTCAGATCCTTAATGATATACAATACCCCTCTGATCTTGAACATGAATATCATTTGTGAGTAGATACGTTTGTTCTTGAAGACATGGGAGAAGTCTTGTTATAAGTAATTATGTGAAGTTAGTATTCGTTCAATATGTTGATGACGTGTATGTTGTTCTTCCTCTAGTGGTGTTGTGTGAACGTTGGCTACGTGACACTTCACCATGTTTGGGCCTAGGGGAAGGCTTTGGGGAGTAATAAGTAGATGATAGGTTGCGACAGTGACAGAAGCTTAAACCCTAGTTTCTGAGTTATTCCGTAAGGGGCTTATTTGGATACATATGTTTGATGATATGGTTAGATTTATCTTAATTCTTCTTTCATAGTTGCGGATGCTTGCGAGAGGGGGTAATCATAAGTCGATTGCTTGTTCAAGTAAGAACAACACCCTAGCACCGGTCCACCCACATATCAAATTATCAAAGTAGTGAATGCGAATCAACTAAGCATAATGAACGTGGCTAGACGAGAATTCCCATGTGTCCTCGAGAATGTTTTGCTCACTATAAGAAGTACTTTCGGCTTGTCCTTTGCTATAAAAAGGATTGGGCCACTGATACGTCTCCAATGTATCTATAATTTTTGATTATTCCATGCTATTATATTATCTATTTTGGATGTTAATGGACTTTATTTTACACTTTTATATTATTTTTCGGACTAACCTATTAACCCAAGGCCAAGTGCAAATTGTTGTTTTTTGCCTATTTCAGTGTTTTGCAGAAAAGAAATATCAAACGGAATCCAAACGGAATGAAACCTTCGGGAACGTGATTTTTGGAACAAACATGATCCAGAGGGCTTGGAGTGGACGTCAAGAAACAAACGAGGAGTCCACGAGGCAGGGGCGTGCCTACCCCCCTGGCGCGCCCTCCCCCCTCGTGGGCCCTGTTGGGGATACACATAACAGGTAGGCCCACGAAGGGTCGAAATATCATGAAGCATGGGGTCCACACAACATGTGGGTCCAGATAAATTTCATACAGACATATTATCCACTCGGACAAGCAGCATACTATCCACTCGACCAAGCAGCATACCATCCACTCGGATGACAGTTCACCACTCGACCGTACGACTCACTCGGATATACGAAGACCAGCAGGTAGCAAAGCAGTTGGCATCACTCTCATAGTGAGGGCTTGGTAGTGGGCTGGCATTATGACATTCATGCCCCACTTTGTAACATAGGAGGTGAGGGGGTGGCGCACTCTATATAAGCCACCCCCACCACTAGACTAGGGGGGCTTTTTTCTTCCACCTCTCTCTATTTCCAACCATTAGTCTCAGGACATGGCTCAGGCATGAGATCCGCTCTCCTCTCGCTCTCTCTCTCAAACACACATTGTAATCTCTTAATACATACTTAGATAAAACAAAGCCTCTCCGGAGCACGAGACGTTGGGATGTTATCTCCACCGTGAGAGGCCCGAACTCGCTAAAACCACCGTGTCACCCATATGGATCTCGATAGATCATGCTCCTTTATCCTACCCCTCTCTTATTGTCGGAATCGTTACCACGACAATTGGCGCCCACCTTGGGGCATGGCGTCTATTGAGCCATGATGCAGATGGTTATTTCTTCTACCACCAGCGGCACATCGGTTCCTGCTGGTACCCTCTGTTCGGTTTGATCTTCATCTTTTAACACATTTTCTATATTGTTCATCTGCCGAACGAGCAAAGCATCGCAAACAGAAGGAAAGCGTACATCCATCCAAGCACGTACAAGGAGAACTATTGGCCTTCAGGTTGGCTAGCCTCCCATCCGCATGAGCGGATCACTTGAATCGGCGCAAAAGCGAGAAACCGACTGCGCCTCCATGGACGACCACCGGCGCCATCCGCCCCGTTGTCGTCTTCATCCTTGGCACAGCCGACTGCGCCTCCACGCGCGGCCGTCGTCGTCGTAGTCCTTGGCACAGCCGACTGCGCCTCCACGCGCGGTCGTCGTCGTCTCCGACCTTGGCACAGCCGACTGCGCCTCCATGCGCGGTCGTCGCTGTCTCCGACCTCGGCACAGCTGACTGCGCCTCCATGGATGACCACCGGCACCATCCGCCCGTCGTCGTCTCCGACCTCGGCACCGTCGACTGTGCCTCCGCGCGCAGCTACCGGCGGCGTCCGCGTCATCATCGTCTCCAACCTCGTCGTTGAGCCACACGCACAACCGTCATCGCCGTTCACCTCGCCGTCGGCTCCGGCCTCGTGTTCTCAGCTACTCGCCGGCGACCTCCATGGTGGTAGCACAGGCACGCGGCGCTCCTACCTCCGGTGCCAGTCGCCTGCGATGGTCTCTGTGGTGGAGGCGCGCTGCGACGGCGACCTTCGAAGCAGCCTCGACCCTCACGTGACGGCCGTGCGGGATTGAGGGAATAAATATCTGGTAAGTGCATGCATAACGTATGCCATTTAATCGAGCAATAACTACGTGCAGGAGAAAAGGAATGGAAGGACAACTCCCACACGTACGCAGATAATGCGGCTCCACCGGCAATCATTAAGAGCATGCCTAATTAACGTCGGTCTCATAATTCCGTCAAGCATGGATCGATCGCTTCGTTAAGGTAATCGCCTTATTAACCAGCCAATTGACGGGGATTACTAACGCCACTTAATCGCTGCGGCCAGAACCAGGCTGTTTCCATGGCTTCCACAGATTCCGCGCCAATTAATTCGTGCATGCATGCATGTATGACTATCCAGCTTTCAACTTCATGGCCATATTTGCTAGTGCTAATTTGCAGGGTCACCCGATGGATCTTTCAATCGGACAGCTGCTAACTAGATTCGCTCAGAGTTCAGACATATGAATTCACTCGGACACAGACTCAAGTTCACTCGGCAGCGGACCCAAATTCACTTGAACTATTTCATTCAGACGCCCCGTGAGTCGCCACTTCGCGGGACGCGTTTGCTTCACTCCGACGCCTGTACATCCTCGCTCGATTGGACATATCCTCAGCTGCCCAACACGCAGTCACGAAGCTGCTCGCATAATCATCAACTTGCCTGACTTGGATGTCCCGTGCGCCTCCACTCCACGGGACGCGTCTACATCACTCGAACGCCCCGCACGTCGTCACTTCGCAGGACGCGTCTACTTCAGTCGGACGCCCCGTGCATCGTCACTCCGTAGGACGCGTCTATTTCAGTCGGACGCCCCGCCCTCATCACTCCGCGGGATGTGTTTACTTCAATCGGGCGCCCCGGGCATCGTCGCTCCGCAGGGCGCGTCTACTTCTCTCGGACGCCCCGTCCATCGTCACTCCGCGGGACGCGTCTATTTCAGTCGGACGCCCCACTAATCATCACTTCGAGGGATGTGTCTACTTCAGTCGGACGCCTCGCTCATCATCACTCTGCGGAACGTGTCTACTTCAGTCGGACCCTCGGGAATCGTCACTCCGTGGGGCGTGTCTACTTCACTCAGACGGCCCGCGCTTCGTCACTCCGTGGGATGCATCTACTTCACTCGGACGCCCCGCGCGTCGCCATCGGTTGGTCACCTCATAACCACTCGGCCGCCCGGCGCGTCGCCATCGCTTGGTCACCTCATCACCACTCGGCTGCTCCGCGCGTCCCCACTCGGTTGGTCACCTCATAATCATTCGGCCGCCCCGCGCGTCGCCATCGGTTGGTCACCTCATCACCACTCGGCCGCCCCGCGCGTCACCACTCGGTTGGTCACCTCATAACCATTCGGCCGCCCCGCACGTCGCCATCGGTTGGTCACCTCATCACCACTCCGCCGCCCCGCGCGTCGCCACTCGGTTGGTCACCTCATAACCATTCGGCCGCCCCGCGCGTCGCCATTGGTTGGTCACCTCATCACCATTCGGCCGCCCCGCGCGTCATCATCGATTCATCACCTCACAACCATTCGGCCGTCCCGCGCGTCGCCACTCGGTTGGTCACCTCATAACAATTCGGCCGCCCCGCGCGTCGCCATCGGTTGGTCACCTCATCACCACTCGGCCGCCCCGCGCGTCGCCACTCGGTTGGTCACCTCATAACCACTCGGCCGCCCGGCGCGTCGCCATCGGTTGGTCACCTCATCACCACTCGGCCGCTCCGCGCGTCGCCACTCGGTTGGTCACCTCATAACCATTCGGCCACCCCGTGCGTCGCCATCGGTTGGTCACCTCATCACCGCTCGGCCGCCCCGCGCATCGCCACTCGGTTGGTCACCTCATAACCATTCGGCCGCCCCGCGCGTCGCCATTGGTTGGTCACCTCATCACCACCCGGCCGCTCCGCGCGTCGCCACTCGGTTGGTCACCTCATAACCATTCGGCCGCCCCGCGTGTCGCCACTCGGTTGGTCACCTCATCACCACTCGGCCGCCCCGTGCGTCGCCACTCGGTTGGTCACCTCATAACCATTCGGCCGCCCCACGCGTCGCCATCGGTTGGTCACCTCATCACCACTCGGCCGCCCCGCGCGTCGCCACTCAGTTGATCACCTCATAACCATTCGGCCGCCCCGCGCGTCGCCATCGGTTGGTCACCTCATCACCATTTGGCCGCCCCGCGCGTCGTCATTGGTTGGTCACCTCATCACCATTCGGCTGCCCCGCGCGTCGCCATCGGTTGGTCACCTCATCACCACTCGGCCGCCCCGCGCGTCGCCACTCGGTTGGTCACCTCATCACCACTCGCCATCCCCCAGTGGCTGACTTAGCTGCGAATCTTTTTCGCCTAAGTTCAAGAAATCCTACTGAGTGATGAGTGAGCCTCTCACTCGAGGGCTTAGCTGCGAATCTGTTTCGCCTAAGTTCGAAAAATCCTACCGAGTGGAGAGCAAACCTCCCACTCGGGGGCTTAGCTGTAGTCCAGTACTCGCCTAAGTTTGAAAAAAAAATCCTACCGAGTGGAGAGCAAACCTCCCACTCGGGGGCTTAGCTGCAGTCCAGTACTCGCCAAAGTGTTTGAAATCCTACCGAGTGGAGAGCAAGCCTCCCACTCGGAGGCTTAGCTGCAGTCCAAGGACTCTCCTAAGTAGCCAAAATCCGACTGAGACAAGAGCAAACCCCTAACTCAAGGAGCTGCATCACAAGTATAATGTGTGCTCCATCCCTATCTGCAAGGACACCGAGACTAAGGTCGACTGTCACCATCGCCTCATCACCACTCGGCCACTCGCGTGCCTTCAGACAGCTAAGTCATTTTACATTATGTTATTTCCGTCTTCCCGAGTGTCCCATAATTCACACATCACGTTCACTCGGAGGCCACACCACCGAGTGTACCTCTACGCTCGGTTGCTTATTTTCACATACTTACTTAGTACTGGTTATGTGACTCCCGAGTCCAACTTCCATTTTTTCGCATACATCATTCACGAACACCATGTGTCGTTCTTCATTTCGAGTTTGCATCGGTCCTCCGGGGCTGCAACTTAGTCGAAACACTACATTTCCGTTTTATTTGAGCCAATATTCCAATAAGTTCAGTCGGATCCGTCGCTTCGACAAGTTCGAACGGATCCTTCGCTCTTTCAGACTCTTGCTGGTTAACCAGCAAGCCCCTTGCACTCCCAGCGGGTGTCTATGGGTGTTATTCACACAAATCATTTGAGCACACACCGAATTTGCTCGAGAAATTATTTCGTTGGCTTGTGCCTTTTTTACACAAGTTGCGCGATCACTCGACGGCCCTATGCGCCAACTTCATCGCTGCTCGGACTCGGTCACCGTACCGGTCCCAGCGCACCACAACCCCGACCTTGTCGTTCTGTTGACTTCAAATACAGCCGACCAACCCCTCTGTGGAATCCTCTTCCTCGTATCAATGGTATAGACCTCGTCAGGCATAAGACAGATAAATCCCTTTTATAATTAAACTGCACCCTTCACTCCTTGCGAGTTTGCCTCTTTCGAGCATCACTCGGAAGCTTCTCCTCATCTTTACCCGAGTCCGACTCGATGAATTACAAATTATCCATTCAAAACTATATTTCTCGTATTCCGGCACGTCCGTTGTCGAAGCCTATAGTACGCTCGGGGGCTACGCCGCGCTCGGGAGCTGCAGCTCATTCGGAATGATACTCTCCTAAGTGGTTGAGTACTTCATCACCAGTCAGACCCTTCACTTCAACAAGTACATTCGATCCGTCACTTTGACAAATTACATAATCACCCAGACACTTTGCGCGCCATCTTCGTTCCTACTCAGACTCAGTTGTCGCGCCGGTCTTGTTGCGCCGCAGCCACACTACACCGACCTCGTCGCTACATCAGCTTCGAAAGCATCTAGCTAACTCCTTCAAGGACCATTTTTGCTACTTGGCTGAACACTTAGTCCTTCACTCGGCCACCTCGCATAGCATCACTTGGCCGCCCCGTGTGTCGCCACTCGGTTGTGCACGTCTTCACGCCTCGACAACCCTGTGCGTCGCCACTCGGTTGTGCCCGTCTTCACCACTCGGCCGCCCCGCGCATCGCCACTCAGTTGTGCACGTCTTCACCACTGGGCCGCCCCGCGCGTTGCCACTCAGTTGTGCACGTCTTCATCATTCGACCACCTCGTACAACCGAGTGATGACTCGGCCGCTTCACGCATCGCCACTCGGTTGTGCACGTCTTCACCACTCGACTGCTCGCGCGTCATCACTCGGTTGTACACATCATCGCCCCTCGGCCACCTTGTGCGTCACCATCAGTTGGACATGTCTTTACCTCTACACCCCCAGCACGGGAACGACTAAGTTACTCATATGATCAAACCTCATATCACACTCTGTAGCAAGCTTACCTCTTTCAAACATCACTCGGGGGCTACGCACAGCCGTTGGCCATGCTGTCCTTAGGGGTTACGCCCATTCGATCAACCCATTGATCACATCAGGAATATATTTATGACCATACATACAAGTGCCACCAAATTTTTCCTTGCAGTCAACATACCCCG
The DNA here is from genome assembly GCF_003073215.2 of Triticum urartu. Lineage (NCBI taxonomy): Eukaryota > Viridiplantae > Streptophyta > Magnoliopsida > Poales > Poaceae > Triticum > Triticum urartu. The sequence goes on along the minus strand of NC_053023.1, from coordinate 502,685,242 downwards.
ATCAGTCGGGAAGCACGTCCACTCGGACAAATACCCCTTTCACGCAAAATCTAATGGTCAATGTAAGAAGTACTACTGGAACGACCACTCCCTGGAGTGTCCAGCTTTTTTCTACAGTCGGCAGTTTCAAAGCCGAGTTCATTCACCGTGCCGAGAGCACGAAGATTCACCTGCTTGACCGAGTTCCAGGCTGAATTTATTTCGTGCCGAGTGCACGAAGATCAGTCTAACTCACTCAGCTCCAGGCTGAGCTTATTTACCATGTCAAGCGTCTGAAGATGCATCCGATTCACTCAATTGCAGCCTAAAAGATATTTACCGTGTCGACTACATGGAGGTTTACCAGGAGACTTAAACCCTCTGCCTAACTCATCTAGTCCGACAGAGGCTCGGGGACTACACCCAGTGGGTGCACTCAGCGTGCCCCCACTGGAAGAGAACTCAGAAAGAAACATTTTTGCTCGGTCAAGACCAGCTCCAGATCACTCAAGTATTACTCGACTTCCGAGTCGAGGAGAAACAAGCTAGACCAATACCAGATCCTCAAGTACAACTCGACCTCTGAGTCGGAGAGGAACAAGTTCGATCGGTACCAGCTAAGAAGATTTTTAGTTTTCTCAGACCCCCGTCGACTACCCACAGTCGACGGCGGTCTCGGGGACTACACCCAGTGGGTGCACTCAGCGTGCCCCCACTGGAGTAATCTCCACTCGGTACGGCCTAACCAGTCCGAGTGATGAACAACAAACAAACAAACAAGTTCTAAAGACTCCCGTCAAACTACAAAAAAATCCTATAAGATGAGTTTAACGCTCCTCTGTTGGACCTGTTTTGAGCCTTCTTCTAGGATTCAAAGCGTGAAACTCACACGTTTGGATCCAGAACCGACTCGTATTGACGTTCCCCCGGGATAAAGAATGGCATCTCTCCGAGAGAACAGTCCATGCGGCAATCCTGTTGCCCGGATTTAATGACACATCCATACTTTGATCACGAGTTAACCTCTTCCGAGAGATGAACCAATGTCACCAAATTGCTCCACGCGGGCACTTACCCCGATCAGTCGGGAAGCGCAGTGCTGGAATCCATTGAGATTTTGTTCAAACCTTGGTTGTCTGAAAGCACGATGACATGTGCCGAGTATTTCCGTAATCACTCGAACCAAATTGTGTCTTTCACAAACTCGTTCTGCAAAATCACAATCGATTCAGGGGCTAATGTTGGGGATACACATAACAGGTAGGCCCATGAAGGGTCAAAATATCATGAAGCATGGGGTCCACACAACATGTGGATCCAGATAAATTTCATACAGACATATTATCCACTCGGACAAGCAGCATACTATCCACTCGACCAAGCAGCATACCATCCACTCGGATGACAGTTCACCACTCGACCGTACGACTCACTCGGATATACGAAGACCAGCAGGCAGCAAAGCAGTCGGCATCACTCTCATAGTGAGGGCTTGGTAGTGGGCTGGCATTATGACATTCATGCCCCCACTTTGTAACATAGGAGGTGAGGGGGTGGCGCACTCTATATAAGCCACCCCCACCACTAGACTAGGGGGGCTTTTTTCTTCCACCTCTCTCTATTTCCAACCATTAGTCTCAGGACATGGCTCAGGCATGAGATCCGCTCTCCTCTCGCTCTCTCTCTCTCTCAAACACACATTGTAATCTCCGGATACATACTCAGATAAAACAAAGCCTCTCCGGAGCACGAGACGTAGGGCTGTTATCTCCACCGTGAGAGGCCCGACTCGCTAAAACCACCGTGTCACCCATATGCATCTCGATAGATCATGCTCCTTTATCCTACCCCTCTCTTATTGTCGGAATCGTTACCACGGCAGGCCCCTTGTGGCTCAACCGACCTACTTCTTCCTCCTATATATACTCATATACCCTGAAAACATCCAGGAGCACCACGAAACCCTATTTCCACCACCGCAACCTTCTGTACCCAAGAGATCCCATCTTGGGGCCTTTTCCGGAGCTCTGCCGGAGGGGGCATCGATCACAGAGGGCCTCTACATCAACTCCATGGCCCCTCCGATGATGTGTGAGTAGTTTACTTCAGACCTTCAGGTCCATAGTTATTAGCTAGATGGCTTCTTCTCTCTCTTTGAATCTCAATACAAAATTATCCTCGATCTTCTTGGAGATCTATTCGATGTAACTTTTTTGCGGTGTGTTTGTCGAGATCCGATGAATTGTGGGTTTATGATCAAGTCTATCTATGAACAATATTTGATTCTTCTCTGAAATCTTTTATGTATGATTGGTTATCTTTGCAAGTCTCTTCGAATTATCAGTTTGGTTTGGCCTAATAGATTGATCTTTCTTGCAATGGGAGAAGTGCTTAGATTTGGGTTCAATCTTGCGGTGCTCGATCCCAGTGACAGAAAGGGAAATGACATGTATTGTATTGTTGCCATCGAGGATAAAAAGATGGGGTTTATATCATATTGCTTGATTTTATCCCTCTACATCATGTCATCTTACCTAATGTGTTACTCTGTTCTTATGAACTTAATACTCTAGATGCATGTTGTATAGCGTTCGATGTGTGGAGTAATAGTAGTAGATGCAGGCAGGAGTCGGTCTACTTGTCACGGACGTGATGCCTATATACATGATCATGCCTAGATATTCTCATAATTATTCGATTTTCTATCAATTGCTCGTCGGTAATTTGTTCACCCACCGTAATACTTATGCTATCTTGAGAGAAGCCAGTAGTGAAACCTATGGCCCCGGGGTCTATTCTCCATCATATTAATCTTCCGTCAACAAGCTATTTCTATTACCTTTTACTTTGCAATCTTTACTTCTAATCTTTATCATAAAAATACCAAATATATTATCTTATCATTTCTATCAGATCTCACTCTTGTAAGTGACCATGAAGGGATTGACAACCCCTTTATCGCGTTGGTTACGAGGTTCTTATTTGTTTGTGTAGGTACGAGGGACTTGCGTGTGCCCTCGTACTGGATTGATACCTTGGTTCTCAAAAACCGAGGGACATACTTACGCTACTTTGCTGCATCATCCTTTCCTCTTCAAGGGAAAACCAACGTAGTTCTCTAGAGGTAGCAAGAAGGATTTGTGGTGCCGTTGCCGGGGAGTCTACGGACAAGTCAAGACATACCAAGTACCCATCATAAACTCTTATCCCTCGCATTACATTATTTGCCACTTGCCTCTCGTTTTCCTCTCCCCCACTTCACCTTTGCCATTTTATTCACCCTCTTTTTCTGTTCCCCTTCTCTCTTCCAGTTCACCTCTTTTTGCTTGCCTCTTGCTGCCTTAATGTCTGAAATTGGGGAGGTTGTCGTTGATAATAATATGGAAAACTTTGATGCTATCGATGATCCTCTTGAAAATCCTACTATTTTACACACTAAGAAGTTTCGGATTGGTAGCGGTAATATTATTGGGAAGGGAGTTATTCAAGATTTATTTACTTGTGCTGGTGCTCTGCCCACCATGAGAGGGTCTATCCTTCATAAAACTAGTAGTCTCGCGGATGCTATATCATTGCTCATAGTTAAACTTGAAAGACAATTTTTACATATGCATCCTTCCATACAAAGGATTTTCCTAGAATTTTCTAATATTGAGCATTCTTCTGTTAAGCGAGCAGCGACCATCTTTTTAGCTCATGAGTTTAGATTTATAATAAAAGAAGCCAATGAAATTTTTGCGCATTATAGGGTGGACGCCGGCCTTCCTCCCGTAGAAGCAATCCTTTTTTATCAAGAAGACATTATGCGTTTACGATCTTTAGATCATGTTGCTTTTAATGAAAATCTTAGAAAAAAGGTTCCTACCGATGTTCTTGTTAATAGGATCTCTGAACTTAATGATAATTTTGCTATCCAGAACAACGAGCTAGGTTTTTCCCTTGAACAAAGGCTCATGACTTTTTGCCAAAAGAATGCTTATAATGATGAATTGGTTGTGCAATATGAGGGGCCAAAGGAGGAACCAATACCTCCCGAACTTGATCTTGGGGACTTTTGTCTCATTAAATTTAGCCCTTTTCATTACTTTTTCTTGCCACAAATAAAGCTTGTTTCTGAACGTAGGGAGTATGAGATGAGTTTTCACGATTTACCTTATCATTATCATGGCAATACCTAGATCTATCCTTGCTTTTATGCCTAGCTAGGGGCGTTAAACGATAGCGCTTGTTGGGAGGCAACCCAATTTTATTTTTGTTCCTTGCTTTTTGATTCTTTTTAGTAATAAATAATTCATCTAGCCTCTGTTTAGATGTGGTTTTATGCTTTTAATTAGTGTTTGTGCCAAGTAGAACCTTTGGGAAGACTTGGGGAAAGTCTTTGCGATCTTGCTGTAAAAAACAGAAACTTTAGCGCTCACGAGATTTTCTGCCATTTTTTACTGGAGAGTGATTAATAGATAAATTAATCACGTCCATAAATTTATTTTAGAATTTTTGGGGTTCCGTAAGTATTCGAAACCTACATATTACTACAGACTGTTCTGTTTTTGAAAGATTCTGTTTTTCTTGTGTTGTTTGCTTATTTTGATGAATCTATGGCTAGTAATAGAGTTTATGAACCGTAGAAAAGTTGGAATACAGTAGGTTTAACACCAATATAAATAAATAATGAGTTCATTACAGTAACTTGAAGTGGTGGTTTGTTTTCTTTTACTAACGGAGCTCATGAGATTTTCTTTTAAGTTTTTTGTTGTGAAGTTTTCAAGTTTTGGGTAAAGATTTGATGGATTATGGAACAAGGAGAGGCAAGAGCCTAATCTTGGGGATTCCCAACTCACCCCAAGGTAAAATCCAAGGACAACCAAAAGCCTAAGCTTGGGGATGCCCCGGAAGGCATCCGCTCTTTCGTCTTCGTCCATCGGTAACTTTACTTGGAGCTATATTTTTATTCACCACATGATATGTGTTTTGCTTGGAGCATCTTGTATGATTTGATTCTTTGATTTTTAGTTTACCACAATCATCCTTTATGTACACACCTTTTGGGGGAGACACACATGAACCGGAATTTATTAGAATACTCTATGTGCTTCACTTATACCTTTTGAGCTAGATAATTTTGCTCTAGTGCTTCGCTTATATCTTTTAGAGCACGGTGGTGGTTTTATTTTATAGAAATTGTTGATCTCTCATGCTTCACTTATATTATTTTGAGAGTCCCCTAGAACAGCATGTTAATTTGCTTTGGTTATGAATTTAGTCCTAATATGATAGGCATCCAAGATCGGTATAATAAAAACTTTCATAAAAAGTGCATTGAGTACTAGGAGAAGTTTGATACTTGATAATTGTTTTGAGATATAAAGGTGGTAATATTAGAGTGTGCTAGTTGAGTAGTTGTGAATTTGAGAAATACTTGTGTTGAAGTTTGCAAGTCCCATAGCATGCACGTATGGTGACCGTTGTGTAACAAATTTGAAACATGATGTGTTATTTTATTGTCTTCCTTATGAGTGGCGGTCGGGGACGAGCGATGGTCTTTTCCTACTAATCTATCCCCCTAGGAGCATGCAAGTAATGCTTGGTTTTTGATGACTTGTAGATTTTTGCAATAATTATGTGAGTTCTTTATGACTAATGTTGAGTCCATGGATTATACACACTCTCATCCTTCCATCATTGCTAGCCTCTTCGGTATCATGCATTGCCTTTCTCACCTTGAGAGTTGGTGCAAACTTCGTCAGTGCATCCAAACCCCGTGATATGATATGCTCTGTCACACATAAACCTCCTTATATGTTCCTCAAAACAGCCACCATACCTACCTATTATGGCATTTCCATAGCCATTCCGAGATATATTGCCATGCAACTTTCCACTGTTCCATTTATCATGACACACATCATCATTGTCATATTGCCTTGCATGATCATGTAGTTAACATCTTATTTGTGGCAAAGCCACCGTTCATAATTTTTCATACATGTCACTCTTGATTCATTGCCCTTCCCAGTACACCGCCGGAGGCATTCATATAGAGTCATATTTGGTTCTAGTATAGAGTTGTAATCATTGAGTTGTAAATAAATAGAAGTGTGTTGATCATCACTAATAGAGCATTGTCCCAAAAAAAGAGAAATAAAAAGGGGCAATGCTACTATCCTTTTTTCCACACTTGTGCTTCAAAGTAGCACCATGATCTTTATGATAGAGAGTCTCTTGTTTGGTCACTTTCATAGACTAGTGGGAATTTTTCATTATAGAACTTGGCTTGTATATTCCAACAATGGGCTTCGTCAAATGCCCTAGGTCTTCGTGAGCAAGCAAGTTGGATGCACACCCACTTAGTTTCTTTTGTTGAGCTTTCATACATCTATAGCTCTAGTGCATCCGTTGCATGGCAATCCCTACTCCTTGCATTGACATAAATTGATGGGCATCTCCCTAGCCCATTTATTAGCCGCGTCGATGTGAGACTTTCTCCGTTTTTGTCTTCTCCACATAACCCCCATCATCATATTCTATTACACCCATAGTGCTATATCCATGGCTCACGCTCATGTATTGTGTGAAAGTTGAAAAAAGTTTGAGATTACTAAAGTGTGAAACAATTTCTTGGCTTGTCATCTGGGTTGTGCATGAGAGCATTCTTGTGTGACGAAAATGGAGCATGACCGAACTATATGATTTTGTAGGGATGAACATTCTTTTGCCATGTTATTTTGAGAAGACATAATTGCTTAGTTAGTATGCTTGAAGTATTACTATTTTTAAGTCAATATTAGAATTTGTCTTGAATCTTTCGGATCTGAATATTCATGCCACAATAAAGAGAATTACATTGAGAATTATGCTAGGTAGAATTCCACATCAAAAATTCCGTTTTTATCATTTACCTACTCGAGGACGAGCAGGAATTAAGATTGGGGATGCTTGATACGTCTCCAACGTATCTATAATTTTTTATTGTTCCATGCTATTATATTATATGTTTCGGATGTTAATGGGCTTTATTTTACACTTTTATATTATTTTTGGGACTAACCTATTAACCCAAGGTCCAGTGCAAATTGTTGTTTTTTTGCCTATTTCAGTGTTTCGCAGAAAAGGAATATCAAACGGAATCCAAACGGAATGAAACCTTCGGGAACGTGATTTTTGGAACAAACGTGATCCAGAGGACTTGGAGTGGATGTCAAGAAACAAATGAGGAGTCCACGAGGCAGGGGGCGCGCCTACCCCTGGGCGCGCCCTCCCCCCTCGTGGGCCCCTCGTGGCTCAACCGACCTACTTCTTCCTCCTATATATACTCATATACCATGGAAACATCCAGGAGCACCACGAAACCCTATTTCCACTGCCGCAACCTTATGTACCCAAGAGATCCCATCTTGGGGCCTTTTTCAGAGCTCTGCCGGAGGGGGCATCGATCACGGAGGGCCTCTACATCAACTCCATGGCCCCTCCGATGATGTGTGAGTAGTTTACTTCAGACCTTCGGGTCCATAGTTATTAGCTAGATGGCTTCTTCTCTCTCTTTGAATCTCAATACAAAGTTCTCCTCGATCTACTTGGAGATCTATTCGATGTAACTCTTTTTGCGGTGTGTTTGTCGAGATCCGATGAATTCTGGGTTTATGATCAAGTCTATCTATGAACAATATTTGATTCTTCTCTGAAATCTTTTATGTATGATTGGTTATCTTTGCAAGTCTCTTCGAATTATCCGTTTGGTTTGGCCTAGTAGATTGATCTTTCTTGCAATGGGAGAAGTGCTTAGCTTTGGGTTCAATCTTGCAGTGCTCGATCCTAGTGACAGAAAGGGAAACGACACGTATTGTATTGTTCCCATCGAGGATAAAAAGATGGGGTTTATATCATATTGCTTGAGTTTATCCCTCTGCATCATGTCATCTTACCTAATGTGTTACTCTGTTCTTATGAACTTAATACTCTAGATGCATGCTGGATAGCGGTCGATGTGTGGAGCAATAGTAGTAGATTCAGGCAGGAGTCGGTCTACTTGTCACACACGTGATGCCTATATACATGATCATGCCTAGATATTCTCATAATTATTCGCTTTTCTATCAATTGCTCGATAGTAATTTGTTCACCCACTGTAATACTTATGCTATCTTGAGAGAAGCCACTAGTGAAACATATGGCCCCCGTGTCTATTCTCCATCATATTAATCTTTCGTCAACAAGCTATTTCTATTACCTTTTATTTTGCAATCTTTACTTGTAATATTTATCATAAAAATACCAAAAATATTATCTTATCATCTCTATCAGATCTCACTCTCGTAAGTGACCGTGAAGGGATTGAAAACCCCTTTATCGCGTTGGTTGCGAGATTCTTATTTGTTTGTGTAGGTACGAGGGACTTGTGTGTGGCCTCCTACTGGATTCATACCTTGGTTCTCAAAAACTAAGGGAAATACTTACGCTACTTTGCTGCATCACCCTTTCCTCTTCAAGGGAAAACCAACGCAGTGCTCAAGAGGTAGCAGCCACCTTGTTGCACTCTTGTTACTTGTTAGTTGTCATGAATTACCTTGCTACAAAACTATTTGTTATCACTACTTACAACACTTGTAGCGAATGTCTTGCTAAAAACCACTTTTCATTTCCTTATGCTCCACGTTTGGTTCGACGCTCTTACTTATCGAAAGGACTACGATTGATCCCCTATATTTGTGGGTCGTCACTTATGGATTTACTAACAGGGAAACAACAGAAAGATGGGCTTGGTTCATGGATAAGCTTCATCAAGCAATTGGTTGTCCACCTGGACTTGCAATTTGTTCGGGTGCAGGAAAACGGATTGATACTGAAATTGAAAAGGTGTATAGGTATGCTGGTGTTGGGGAACGCGGTAATTTCAAAAAAATCCTACGCACACACAAGATCATGGTGATGCACAGCAACGAGACGGGAGAGTATCGTCTACGTACCCTCGTAGACCGTAAGCGGAAGCGTTATGAGAACGCAGTTGATGTAGTCGTACGTCTTCACGATCTGACCGATCCAAGTACCGAACACACGACACCTCTGAGTTCAGAACACATTCAGCTCGATGACGTCCCATGAACTCTGATCCAGCAGAGCTTCACGGGAGATTTCCGTCAACATGACGGTGTGATGACGGTGATGATGTTGCTACCGATGCAGGGCTTCACCTAAGCACCGCTACGATATGATAGAGGTGGATTATGGTGGAGGGGGGCACCGCACGCGGCTTGGAACAATCAACTTGTGTGTTCTAGGGTGCCCCCTGCCCCCGTATATAAAGGAGCAAGGGGGAGGCCGGCCGGCCCTCCTAGGGCGTGCCAGGAGGAGGAATCCTCTTCCTAGTAGTAGTAGGACTCCCCTTTCCTACTACTACTAGGAGGAAAGGAAGGAGGAGAGGGAGGAAAGGAGGAAAGGGGGCCGGCCCCCTAGTCCAATTTGGTTTGGGCTAGGGGGGCCGCGCGCCCTGCCTCCTCTCTTCCACCACTAGGCCCATGAGGCCCAATACTTCTTCCCCGTATTCCCGTAACTCCCCGGTACTCCAAAAAATACCCGAATCACTCGGAACCTTTCCGATGTCCGAATATAGTCGTCCAATATATTGATATTTACATCTTGACCATTTCGAGACTCCTCGTCATGTCCCCGATCTCATCCGGGACTCCTAACTACCTTTGGTACATCAAATCACATAAACTCATAATACCGATCATCACCGAACGTTAAGCGTGCGGACCCTACGGGTTCGAGAACTATGTAGACATGGCCGAGACATGTCTCCGGTCAATCACCAATAGTGGAACCTGGAGGTTTATATTGGCTCCTACATATTCTACGAAGATCTTTATCGGTCAAACCGCATAACAACATACATTGTTCCCTTTGTCATCGGTATGTTACTTGCCCGAGATTCGATCATCGGTATCTCAATACCTAGTTCAATCTCGTTACCGGCAAGTCTCTTTACTCATTTTCATAATGCATTATCCCGCAACTAACTCATTAGTTGCATTGCTTGCAAGGCTTATAGTGATGTGCATTACCGAGAGGGCCCAGAGATACCTCTCCGACAATCGGAGTGACAAATCCTAATCTTGATCTATGCCAACTCAACAAGTACCATCGGAGACACCTGTAGAGCACCTTTATAATCACCCAGTTACATTGTGACGTTTGGTAGCACACAAGGTGTTCCTCCGGTAATCGGGAGTTGCATAATCTCATAGTCATAGGAACATGTATAAGTCATGAAGAAAGCAATAGCAGTAAACTAAAACGATCAAGTGCTAAGCTAATGGAATGGGTCAAGTCAATCACACCATTCTCCTAATGATGTGATCCCATTTATTAAATGACATCTCATGTCTATGGTTAGGAAACATAACCATCTTTGATTAACGAGCTAGTCAAGTAGAGGCATACTAGTGACACTCTGTTTCTCTATGTATTCACACATGTATTATGTTTTCGGTTAATACAATTCTAGCATGAATAATAAACATTTATCATGAAATAAGGAAATAAATAATAACTTTATTATTGCCTCTAGGGCATATTTCCTTCAGTCTCCCACTTGCACTAGAGTCAATAATCTAGTTCACATCGTCATGTGATTTAACACCAATAGTTCACATCTTTATGTGATTAGTTCACATCTCTATGTGACTAATACCCAAAGGGTTTACTAGAGTCAATAATCTAGCTCACGTCGCTATGTGATTAACACCCAAAGAGTGATCATGTTTTGCTTGTGAGAGAAGTTTAGTCTACGGGTCTGCAACATTCAGATCCGTATGTATTTTGCAAATTTCTATGTCTACAATACTCTGCACGGAGCTACTCTAGCTAATTGCTCCCACTTTCAATATGTATCTAGATCGATACTTAGAGTCATCTAGATCGATGTAAAAAGCTTGCATCAACGTAACTCTTTACGGTGAACTCTTTTATCACCTCCATAACCGAGAAATATTTCCTTAGTCCTCTAAGGATAATTTTGACCGTTGTCTAGTGATCTACTCCTAGATCACTATTGTACTCCCTTGCCAGAATCATGCTAAGGTATACAATAGGACTGGTACACAGCATAGCATACTTTATAGAACCTATGACTGAGGCATAGGGAATGACTTTTCATTCTCTTTCTGTTTTCTGTCGTAGTCGGGTTTGAGTCTTTACTCAACTTTACACCTTGCAACACAGGCAAGAACTCCTTCTTTGACTGTCCCATTTTGAACTATTTCAAAATCTTGTCAAGGTATGTACTCATTGAAAAATATATCAAGCATCTTGATCTATCTCTATAGATCTTGATGTTCAATATGTAAGTAGCTTTACCGAGGTCTTTCTTTGAAAAACTCCTTTCAAACACTCCTTTATGCTTTCTAGAAAAATTATACATTATTTCCGATCAATAATATGTCATTCACATATACTTATCAGAAATGTTGTAGTGCTCCCACTCACTTTCTTGTAAATACATGCTTCACCGCAAGTCTGTATAAAACTATATGCTTTGATCAACTCATCAAAGCGTATATTCCAATTCCGAAATGTTTGCACCAGTCCATAGATGGATCGCTGGAGCTTGTACACTTTGTTAGCACCTTTAGGATTGACAAAACCTTCTGGTTGCATCATATACAACTCTTTTTAAGTCCACTAAGGAATGCAGTTTTGTTATCCATTTGCCAGATTTCATAAAATGCGGCAATTGCTAACATGTTTGAGAAAATCTCATTGTAGTCAACACCTTGATCTTGTCGAAAAACCTTTTTCGACAATTAGAGCTATGTAGATAGTAATACTACTATCAGCGTCTGTCTTCCTCTTGAAGATCCATTTATTCTCAATGGCTTGCCGATCATCGGGCAAGTCAACCAAAGTCCACACTTTGTTCTCGTACATGGATCCCATCTCAGATTTCATGGCCTCAAGCCATTTCGCGGAATCTGGGCTCATCATCGCTTCCTCATAGTTTGTAGGTTCGTCATGGTCTAGTAACATAACTTCCAGAACAGGATTACCATACCACTCTGGTGCAGACCGTACTCTGGTTGACCTACGAGGTTCGGTAGTAACTTGATCTGAAGTTTCATGATCATCATCATTAGCTTCCTCACTAATTGGTGTAGGAATCACTGGAACTGATTTTTGTGATGAACTACTTTCCAATTCGGGAGAAGGTACAATTACCTTATCAAGTTCTACTTTCCTCCCACTCACTTCTTTCGAGAGAAACTCCTTCTCTAGAAAGGATCCATTCTTAGCAACAAAATATCTTGCCTTCGGATTTGTGATAGAAGGTGTACCCAACAGTTTCCTTTGGGTATCCTATGAAGATGCACTACTCTGATTTGGGTTCGAGCTTATCAGTTTGAAACTTTTTCACATAAGCATCGCAACCCCAAACTTTAATAAATGACAGCTTTGGTTTCTTGCCAAACCATAGTTCATACAGTGTCATCTCAACAGATTTAGATGGTGCCCTATTTAATGTGAATGCAGTTGTCTCTAATGCATAACCCCAAAACGATAGCGGTAAATCAGTAAGAGACATCATAGATCGCACCATATCTAGTAAAGTACGATTACAGCGTTCGGACACACCATTGCACTGTGGTGTTCCGGGTGGCGTAAGTTGCGAAACTATTCCGCATTGTTTCAAATGAAGACCAAACTCGTAACTCAAATATTCTCCTCCACGATCAGATCATAGAAACTTTATTTTCTTGTTATGATGATTTTCCACTTCACTCTAAAATTCTTTGAACTTTTCAAATGTTTCAGACTTATGTTTCATCAAGTAGATATACCCATATCTGCTCAAATCATCTGTGAAGGTGAGAAAATAATGATACCCGCTGTGAGCCTTAATATTCATCAGACCACATACATCAGTATGTATGATTTCCAACAAATCTGTTGCTCGCTCCATAGTTCCGGAGAATGGCGTTTTAGTCATCTTGCCCATGAGTCATGGTTCGCAAGTACCAAGTGATTCCAAAAGTCCATCAGAATGTAGTTTCTTCATGCTCTTTACACCAATATGACCTAAATGGCAGTGCCACAAATTAGTTGCACTATCATTATCAACTTTGCATCTTTTGGCTTCAACATTATGAATATGTGTATCACTACTATCGAGATTCATTAAAATTAGACCACTCTTCAAGGGTGCATGACCATAAAAGATATTACTCATATAAATAGAACAACCATTATTCTCTGATTTAAATGAATAACCGTCTCGCATCAAACAAGATCCAGATATAATGTTCATGCTCAACGCTGGCACCAAATAACAAGTATTCAGGTCTAAAACTAATCCCGAAGGTAGATGTAGAGGTAGCGTGCCGACGGCGATCACATCGACTTTGGAACCATTTCCCACGCGCATTGTCACCTTGTCCTTAGCCAATCTTCGCTTAATCCGTAGTCCCTGTTTCGAGTTGCAAATATTAGCAACAGAACCAGTATCAAATACCCAGGTGCTACTACGAGCTTTAGTAAGGTACACATCAATAACATGTATATCACATATACCTTTGTTCACCTTGCCATCCTTCTTATCCGCCAAATACTTGGGGTAGTTCCACTTCCAGTGACCAGTCCCTTTGTAGTAGAAGCACTCAGTCTCAGGCTTAGGTCCAGACTTGGGTTTCTTCTCTTGAGCAGCAACTTGTTTGCCATTCTTTTTGAAGTTCCCTTTCTTCTTCCCTTTACCCTTTTTCTTGAAACTGGTGGTCTTGTTGACCATCAACACTTGATGCTCCTTCTTGATTTCTACCTCCGCAGCTTTTAGCATTGCGAAGAGCTCGAGAATCGTCTTATCCATCCCTTGCATATTATAGTTCATCACGAAGCTCTTGTAGCTTGGTGGCAGTGATTGAAGAACTCTGTCAATGACACTATCAACAGGAAGATTAACTCCCAGTTGAGTCAAGTGGTTATGGTACCCGGACATTCTGAGTATATGTTCACTGACAAAACTATTCTCCTCCATCTTGCAGCTGTAGAACTTATTGGAGACTTCATATCTCTCAATTCGGGCATTTTCTTGAAATATTAACTTCAACTCCTGGAACATATCATATGCTCCATGACGTTCAAAACGTCGTTGAAGTCCCGGTTCTAAGCCATAAAGCATGGCACACTAAACTATCGAGTAGTCATCAGCTTTGCTCTGCGAGACGTTCATAACATCTAGCGTTGCTCCTGCAGCAGGTTTGGCACCTAGCGGTGCTTCTAGGACGTAATTCTTCTGTGCAGCAATGAGGATAATCCTCAAGTTACGGACCTAGTCCGTGTAATTGCTACCATCATCTTTCAACTTTGCTTTCTCAAGGAACGCATTAAAATTTAACGAAACAACAACACGGGCCATCTATCTACAACAACATAGACAAGCAAAATACTATCAGGTACTAAGTTCATGATAAATTAAAGTTCAATTAATCATATTTAAGAACTCCCACTTAGATAGACATCCCTCTAATCATCTAAGTGATCACGTGATCCATATCAACTAAACCATGACCGATCATCATGTGAAATGGAGTAGTTTTCAATGGTGAACATCACTATGTTGATCATATCTACTATATGATTCACGCTCGACCTTTCGGTCTCAGTGTTCCGAGGCCATATCTGCATATGCTAGGCTCATCAAGTTTAACCCGAGTATTTCTGCGTGTGCAAAACTGGCTTGCACCCGTTGTATGTGAATGTAGAGCTTATCACACCCGATCATCACGTGGTGTCTCGGCACGACGAACTTTGGCAACAGTGCATACTCAGGGAGAACACTTGTACCTTGAAATTTAGTGAGAGATCATCTTATAATGCTACCGTCAATCAAGCAGAATAAGATGCATAAAGGATAAACATCACATGCAATTAATATAAGCGATATATTATGGCCATCATCATCTTGTGCCTGTGATATCCATCTCCAAAGCACCGTCATGATCACCATCATCACCGGCTTGACACCTTGATCTCCATTGAAGCATCGTTGTCGTCACGCCAACTATTGCCTCCACGACTATCGCTACCGCTTAGTGATAAAGTAAAGCAATTACATGGCGATTGAATTTCATACAATAAAGCGACAACCATATGGCTCCTGCTAGTTGCCGATAACTGTGTTACAAAACATGATCATCTCATACATTAAAATTTAGCATCATGTCTTGACCATATCACATCACAACATGCCCTGCAAAAACAAGTTAGACGTCCTCTACTTTGTTGTTGCAAGTTTTACGTGGCTGCTACAGGCTGAGCAAGAACCGTTCTTACCTACGCATCAAAACCACAAAAATATTTCGTCAAGTTAGTGTTGTTTTAACCTTCAACAAGGACCGGGCGTAGTCACACTCGGTTCAACTAAAGTTGGAGAAACTGACACCCGCCAGCCACCTGTGTGCGAAGCACGTCGGTAGAACCAGTCTCGCGTAAGCGTATGCGTAATGTCGGTCCGGGCCGCTTCATCCAACAATACCGCCGAACCAAAGTATGACATGCTGGTAAGCAGTATGACTTGTATCGCCCACAACTCACTTGTGTTCTACTCGTGCATATAACATCTATGCATAAACCTGGCTCTGATGCCGCTGTTGGGGAACGTTGTAATTTCAAAAAAATCCTATGCACAAATAAGATCATGGTGATGCACAACAACGAGAGGGGAGAGTATCGTCTACGTACCCACGTAGACCGTAAGTGGAAGCGTTATGAGAACGCGGTTGATGTAGTCGTACGTCTTCACGATCCGACCGATCTAAGTACCGAACGCACGGCACCTCCGAGTTCAGCACACGTTCAGCTCGATGGCATCCCACGAACTCCGATCCAGCAGAGCTTCACGGGAGAGTTCCGTCAGCATGACGGTGTGATGACGGTGATGATGTTGCTACCGATGCAGGGCTTCACCTAAGCACCTCTATGATATGATCGAGGTGGATTATGGTGGAGGGGGCACCGCACATGGCTTGGAACAATCAACTTGTGTGTTCTAGGGTGCCCCCTGCCCCCGTATATAAAGGAGCAAGGGGAAGGCCGGCCGGCCCTCCTAGGGCGCGCCAGGAGGAGTCCTCCTCCTAGTAGGAGTAGGACTCCCCTTTCCTACTCCTACTAGGAGGAGGAAAGGAAGGAGGAGAGGGAGAAGGAAGGAGAGGGGGGAAAGGAGGAAAGGGGGTCCGGCCCCCTAGTCCAATTCAGTTTGGGCTAGGGGGGTCGCGCGCCCTGCCTCCTCTCTTCCACCACTTGGCCCATGAGGCCCAATACTTCTTCCCCGTATTCCAGTAACTCCCCGGTACTCCGAAAAATACCTGAATCATTCAGAACCTTTCCGATGTCCGAATATAGTCGTCCAATATATCGATCTTTACGTCTCGACCATTTCGAGACTCCTCGTCATGTCCCCAATCTCATCCGGGACTCTGAAATACCTTCGGTACATCAAACAACATAAACTCATAATACCGAACGTTAAGCGTGCGGACCCTATGGGTTGGAGAACTATGTAGACATGACCGAGATACGTCTCTGGTCAATAACCAATAGCGGAACCTGGATGTTCATATTGGCTCCTACATATTTTACGAAGATCTTTATCGGTCAAACCGCATAACAACATACGTTGTTCCCTTTGTCATCGGTATGTTACTTGCCCGAGATTCGATCATCGATATCTCAATACCTAGTTCAATCTCGTTACCGGCAAGTCTCTGTACTCGTTTCCGTAATGCATTATCCCACAACTAACTCATTAGTTGCATTGCTTGCAAGGCTTGTAGTGATGTGCATTATCGAGAGGGCCTAGAGATACCTCTCCGACAATCGGAGTGACAAATCCTAATCTTGATCTATGCCAACTCAACAAGTACCATCGGAGACACCTGTAGAGCACCTTTATAATCACCCAGTTACATCGTGACGTTTGGTAGCACACAAAGTGTTCCTCCGGTAATCGGGAGTTGCATAATCTCATAGTCATAGGAACATGTATAAGTCATGAAGAAAGCAATAGCAGTAAACTAAAATATCAAGTGCTAAGCTAACGGAATGGGTCAAGTCAATCACATCATTCTCCTAATGATGTGATCCTGTTTATCAAATGACATCTCATGTCTATGGTTAGGAAACATAACCATCTTTGATTAACGAGCTAGTCAAGTAGAGGCATACTAGTGACACTCTGTTTGTCTATGTATTCACACATGTATTATGTTTCCGGTTAATAAAATTCTAGCATTAATAATAAATATTTATCATGAAATAAGGAAATGAATAATAACTTTATTATTGCCTCTAGCGCATATTTCCTTCAGTTGGACATAGGGAATCCATGCGGCACTTGGTTTTCAACTATAAGAAAAAAATTGATGGTAAAGTATTTGATGACCATATGTGGCCAGCAACTTATGCATAGACTCCAGAAGCTTTCAAAGTCCACATGGTAGTGTTACATGAGAAAAAACCTAAAGCAATAGAGTATTTGACAAGATACCATAGTAGGCTTTGGTCCAGACGCAAATTTTCCACTTCCTCAAAGGTGGATTATGTGAAAAACAATTTGGCTGAGTGCTTCAACAATTGGATCAACAAGCACAAGGGCATGATGTTGTTTCGTTTGGTGGAGAAAATAAGGAAGATGATAGTGGTTAAGAAGGAGGATAGGAGGAGGATTGCTAAAAAATTGGAAGGCCACTATATACTACCTAGTGTCATGAAGGAGTTGAATGCAAAGTGTAGAGGGCTGGGCATAGAGTATGAGAGGATTGACCACATGAAAGCAAAGGTGAGTGAGGGATGCGAAGATGGCAAGCGACATGTTGTGGATCTAGATATGAGGACATGAACATGTAGAGAATTCCAAGTATCAGGGAAGCCTAGCAAGTATGCCATTTCCTTCATCACCGAAACTAGGGGGTCGCTATAAAAGACTTTCTTGATGATTACTATGGTGTTGCCAAGGTCACATCTGCATATACTCCCATAGTGTCGGGGCTTATTGATGCATCTCAATGGCCAAATAAAACCCATAAATTCTTTTTGCAGCCTCCAATCCTTCGAAGGGCTCCGGGGAGGCCAAAGGTAGAGGCACAAGAGTTGTGCCGAGCATAGCAAGAGCAAGAGAAGAAAAGAACAACATCAATGGCCAATTTGTAAAGACTATGTTCATAGATGGGAAGGTTGCAAAAATGCTGATCCAGATGCAAAAGAAGCATATGTTGATGTGGGAAAAGAAAGAAGGTAAGAGTTTAATTTTGTTGACAATTATCGTGCATATAACAATACTAATGTTCTTTTGCTCATGTAGGAAAAAAAGAAATAAATCCAAAGCTGCAGCAAGGATTGGTGATGTTAATATTCAAGCAATCAAAGGTACTCAATTAACACTAGCTCTTCCATGTCCAGCTAGCAACCCAAGTGAAGTAGATGTGGTGAAGTCAACATCATCTAAATTTGTGAGGTACATGCAACTTTAGTTTTCAAGGTTATATTGTACTTCACTTTTGTAATCATATCATCTACTTAAACATGAATTGTTAATTTAGGTCAAAACCCTCTTCGAACCAAATTGATAGCACCTTAATGGAAATTATGTCAACACCAAAGCGAGGCAATGACAAGTTAAAGACAAAGGTGATCCGAGCTACAGCAAACAACCCCGCAATGGCCACTCGAAGCAAGAGAAGGCAACCAAACAGCCCCCCTATGACCACTCGTAGCAAGAAAGAACTGAAAGTGTGAACTTGTTTCTGTCTATCACATTTGTGGACTTGTTTTCTTGTGTTGGACATTGTTCTCCCTTTTGTGCACTTCAATTTACTGTACTAGACTATGAGTACTATGTATATTTGGAGATCTGTTTACTATCGTCATTATGTGTTATGATGAAAATATATTGTTGCCATGCTTATAATTGTTTGATCCTAAAATTACAAGCAAGGTGATGTCATATTTTTAGAGAAATATGTTATTGACATGCAAGCTAGCTCCAGCAAGGTGCTATCTATTATCCTTGTTATGTGTTATGATGACAATATTATATCGTTGTCATGAAATTGTTTGATCCTGAAATTACAAGCAAGGTGCTGCCAATTTTTTTTATAGAAATATGTAATCTCAATTTGTCATGATAGTTTGAACAGAAGTGATTCATCATGCTTACAAGTAGCAGTTGGCAAGGTTGCTTATTTCCCATTGAGGGAAAAATCATCATTTTTCTTACTTTAAAAGAAGTGGTTCACACCAACTTGACGGATGATGGCAAATAGGCAACATAATGAGTTTGTAAGTGGTATATAAGCAATGTTTTTTATGGTGGCAAATGAGCAATAGCCGAGCTTTTCAATGGTAAAAAGGCCATTGTCTTTATTGTTTATTGTGTGCTACTCATCCATGCTGATAGTTTTGTTACTGGTTATTCTTACCATCTTTATCCTCAAATTTCTGTGCTATTACACCCATAAGATTATTATCACTTTTTGAAAGGTTTTGCCTATATTTGTGGCTCATCTAGTTTATCTTTCAGTGTGCATTTCTGTCTTAGTTCTTGTTCCTGCTAAGTTTGTTTTTCCATTGTGCTATACTGAGAGATTTCAAGTTTTGAAAGACTCCCGTTCACCCCCCTTTGGCCGATATACTCTTGATCCTACATGTTCCAAGACATAGTTCCCGATGTCTATACAAAGTGATCACCTCTCGAGCCAGAGATGAAGCGCACAAGGTTGACGTGCTACTCCTCCGCCTATCCCGCCACCTACACCGATAGGCAATGCGGTCCTCGTTAAATGTCATTGCAGCCTGTCCACATGGAGCAGACTGAGGTTCGACATGCTGAGCTTCGCGACTGGCTTGTGCGTGTTGGGAGTGTTTTCGTGAGAGCGGAGGCCGTTCTTAACAAACTCGAGGTTGTGCCGGCTGCGCCTTCAATGACCGAGCACCTGGTTGGTTTTGCACACTGGGGGTTAAAATGCCTCTATGGAGCCTTCTACCCTCGTTCTAGACCCCGCCTATTGCTGTTTACTGTGGTGCTGACAACCTATGGGAGTACATATATTGTCGAGGTCATGATTCCATTACTGTAGATTATGCCTGAGTTGCAAGAGCTATGTGGGGAGCCCACTTTGTCACTTTCGATGGTGCTTCCGAAGGAGGTGGGCCCTCTTGGGGCCTTGATGATGCAGACGACACCCCCATCACCATCATTCAGGCCAAGCAAACCGCCCGCCTTTGTGGACCGTGCTGGTTTGGATGCTACTCCTCGTGGCCATTGGATATGTGATGTTTGTGGGTGACGAAGTTGATAAAGTAGGTGTGTTGGCACCTAATTCTGACACTCCCTTAGCGAAAGATATTTGTGACTTGCCAAGTAGTTTGGAGATAGCCAACCCTGGATCTGGCAAGGCGATTCATTACTTGTTGACGCGGAAAACTACCATGGGAAAACTCATGAAGGTGAAGAAGACTACCATGGGAGAAAACGAAATTAGAAAGGGAATAGATCTGGATTGATCTATAGGGAAAAAACTACAAGAATCAGACTTATTTTGGTGTAATCCAATGAGTTGAAGTTAATGTGTGCAAAAGAAATAAGCCTCCCATTAGATGGAATGGTTTGAATGAAATTTAGACAACAAACCGGGATTGCAAAAGATGAACAGGACTACCTGAGCCCCTGTCGTTGCCTCTCCAGATTAAGAGAGGTGGCTAGCGCTCATTATTTCGCGGGGAAATAGATGTCATACTGGGGCTTATTTAGCTTTGATTTCCCACGCATTAGGAAGATTTTTTGCATGTCTTATTGTTTCTGTAGCTTGCGGGGTGATGTATACTACACAACCTTCTTCTTGTAGACGTTGTTGGGCCTCCAAGTGCAGAGGTTTGTAGGACAGTAGCAAATTTCCTTCAAGTGGATGACCTAAGGTTTATCAATCCGTAGGAGGCGTAGGATGAAGGTGGTCTCTCTCAAGCAACCCTGCAACCAAATAACAAAGAGTCTCTTGTGTCCCCAACACACCCAATACAATGGTAAATTGTATAGGTGCACTAGTTCGGCGAAGAGATGGTGATACAAGTGCAATATGGATGGTAGATAAAGGTATTTGTAATCTGAAAATATAAAAACAGCAAGGTAACTAATGATAAAAGTGAGCGTAAACGGTATTGCAATGTGTGGAAACAAGGCCTAGAGTTCATACTTTTGCTAGTGCAAGTTCCCTCAACAATACTAACATAATCAGATCACATAACTATCCCTCAACATGCAACAAAGAGTCACTCCAAAGTCACTAATAGCGGAGAACGAACGAAGAGATTATGGTAGGGTACGAAACCACCTCAAAGTTATTCTTTCCAATCAATCCGTTGGGCTATTCCTATAAGTGTCACAAACAGCCCTAGAGTTCATACTAGAATAACACCTTAAGACACAAATCAACCAAAACCCTAATGTCACCTAGATACTCCAATGTCACCTCAAGTATCCGTGGGTATGATTATACGATATGCACCACACAGTCTCAGATTCATCTATTCAACCAACACATAGGACCTCAAAGAGTGCCCCAAAGTTTTTACCGAAGAATCACGATGAAAACGTGTGCCAACCCCTATGTATAGGTTCATGGGAGGAACCCGCAAGTTGATCACCAAAACATACATCAAGTGAATCACGTGATATCCCATTGTCACCACAGATATCCACGGCAAGACATACATTAAGTGTTCTCAAATCTTTAAAGACTCAATCCGATAAGATAACTTCAAAGGGGAAACTCGATTCATTACAAGAGAGTAGAGGGGGGAAGAAACATCATAGGATCCAAATATAATAGCAAAGCTCACGATACATCAAGATCGTATCACCTCAAGAACACGAGAGAGAGAGAGAGAGAGATCAAACACATAGCTACTGGTACATACCCTCAGCCCCGAGGGAGAACTACTCCCTCCTCGTCATGGAGAGCACCGGGATGATGAAGATGGACACTGGAGAAGGATTGCCCCCTCCGGCAGGGTGCCGGAACGGGTCTAGATTGGTTTTCGGTGGCTACGGAGGCTTCTGGCGGCGGAACTCCCGATCTATGCTCCCCGATGTTTTTAGGGTATATGGAGATATATAGGCGGAAGAAGTACGTCAGGGGGGGCACGAGGGGCCCATGAGGGTGGAGGGCGTGCCCAGGGGGGTGGGCGTGCCCCCCTGCCTCGTGGCCTCCTCGCAGGTCCCCCGACGTGCACTCCAAGTCTTCTGGGTTTCTTTCCTTCCAAAAATGAGTTCCGTGAAGTTTCAGGTCAATTGGACTCCGTTTGATTTTCCTTTTCTTCGAAACCCTAAAACAGGGTAAAAACAGAAACTGGCACTGGGCTCTGCGTTAATAGGTTAGTCCCAAAAATGATATAAAAGTATATAATAAAGCCAATAAACATTCAAAACAGTAGATAATATAGCATGGAGCAATCAAAAATTATAGATACGTTGGAGACGTATCAGCATCCCCAAGCTTAATTCCTGCTCATCCTCGAGTAGGTAAATGATAAAAACAGAATTTTTGATGCGGAGTGCTACTTGGCATAATTTCAATGTAATTCTTCTTAATTGTGGTATGAATATTCAGATCCGAAAGATTCAAGAAAAAATTTCATATTGACATAAAAATAATAATACTTCAAGCATACCAACTAAGCAATTATGTCTTCTCAAAATAACATGGCCAAAGAAAGTTCATCCCTACAAAATCATATGGGTTAGTCATGTTTCATTTTCGTCACACAAGAATGCTCTCATCATGCACAACCCCGATGACAAGCCAAGCAATTGTTTCATACTTTAGTAATCTCAAACTCATAAACTTTCACGCAATACATGAGCCCGAGCCATGGATAGCACTATGGGTGGAATAGAATAATGAGGGGGTTATGTGGAGAAGACAAAAAAGGAGGAAGTCTCACACCAACGAGGCTAATCAATGGGCTATGGAGATGCCCACCGATTGATGTTAATGCAAGGAGTAGGGATTTCCATGCAACGGATGCACTAGAGCTATAAATGTATGTAAGCTCAACAAAAGAAACTAAGTGGGTGTGCATCCAACTTTCTTGCTCACGAAGACCTAGGGTACTTGAGGAGGCCCATTGTTGGAATATACAAGCCAAGTTCTATAATGAAAAAATTCCCACTAGTATATGAAAGTGACAAAACAAGAGACTCTCTACTATGAAGATCATGGTGCTACTTTGAAGCACAAGTGTGGTAAAAGGATAGTAGCATTGTCCCTTCTCTCTTTTTCTCTCATTTTTTGGCCTTCTCTTTTTTATGGCCTTTCTCTTTTTTTGGGCCTTCTCCTTTTTTTCTATGGCCTTTCTTTTTTTTATTCCTCACTTGGGACAATGCTCTAATAATGATGATCATCACACTTCTATTTATTTACAACTCAATGATTACAACTCGATACTAGAACCAAGATGACTCTATATGAATGCCTCCGGCGGTGTACCGGGATTGCGATGAATCAAGTGTGACATGTATGAAGAATTATGGACGGTGTCTTTGCCACAAATACGATGTCAACTACATGATCATGCAAAGCAATATGACAATGATGATGCGTGTCATAATAAACGGAATGGTGGAAAGTTGCATGGCAATATATCTCAGAATGGCTATGGAAATGCCATAATAGGTAGGTATGGTGGCTGTTTTGACGAAGATATAAGGAGGTTTATGTGTGATAGAGCGTATCATATCACGGGGTTTGGATGCACCGGCGAAGTTTGCACCAACTCTCAATGTGAGAAAGGGCAATGCACGGTACCGAAGAGGCTAGCAAGGATGGAAGGGCGAGAGTGCGTATAATCCATGGACTCAACATTAGTCATAAAGAACTCACATACTTATTGCAAATATCTACAAGTCATCAAAAACCTCGGTACTACGCGCATGCTCCTAGGGGGATAGATTGGTAGGAAAAGACCATTGCTCGTCCCCGACCGCCACTCATAAGGAAGACAATCAAATAACACCTCATGTTTCAAATTTGTTACACAATGTTTACCATACGTGCATGCTACGGGACTTGCAGACTTCAACACAAGCATTTCTCAAATTCACAACTACTCAACTAGCACGACTTTGATATTATTACCTCCATATCTCAAAACAATCATCAAGCATCAAACTTCTCTTAGTATTCAATACTCTATATGAAAGTTTTTTTTATTCTTGAATACCTAGCATATTAGGAATTTAAACAAATTACCATGCTATTAAGACTCTCAAAATAATCTAAGTGAAGCATGAGAGTTCATCTATTTCTTCAAAATAAAACTACCACCATGCTCTAAAAGATATAAGTGAAGCACTAGAGCAAATGACAAACTACTCCGAAAGATATAAGTGAAGATCAATGAGTAGTTGAATAATTATGCAACTATGTTAAGACTCTCTAACATTTAAGAATTTAAGATCTTTGTATTTTATTCAAACATCAAGCAAAGAAAAATATAATGACATTCTAAGAATGGAAAACATCATGTGAAGAAGCAAAAACTTAGGATCAACCGAAACTAACCGATAGTTGTTGAAGAAGAAAGGTGGGATGCCAACCGGGGCATCCCCAAGCTTAGATGCTTGAGAATTCTTGAAATATTATCTTGGGATGCCTTGGGCATACCCAAGCTTGAGCTTTTGTGTCTCCTTAATTTCTCTCATATCACGGTCTCCCTAAATCTCAAAAGCTTCATCCACACAAAACTCAACAAGGACTCGTGAGATAAGTTAGTATAAACCATTGCAAAAACCTTATCATACTCTACTGTAGAAAATCACTAAAATTATTATTAAACATTGCATACTAAATGCCTCTGCATATTTAATAGTCCTATCCTCAAATAGAATCATTAAAGAAGCAAACATATGCAAACAATGCAAACATAACAGCAATCTGCCTAAACAGCATAGATTGTAAAGAATGCTGCAACATCCATACTTCCCTAGCTCCAAAAATTATGAAAGAAAATTCCCACTGTAGTAAATTGATCAGAGCTTAATATGCAAAATGTTTCAACATTTTATCACGTTCTGAATTTTCTAGGGAATTATTGCAACAGCGGTAAACTTTCTGTTTTCAAACAGCAACATGTATACTTGTAACATAGGCATAGTAAGGGCTATCAATGCCACTTTTATTGAAATAAAAGATGCAAAACATTGTTATAAATAACAGCAAGAAAATTCTAACATAATAAATTGACGCTCCAAGCAAAACACATATCATGTGGCGAATAAAAATATAGCTCCAAGTAAAGTTACCGATGAACGAAGACGAAGGAGGGGATGCCTTCCGGGGCATCCCCAAGCTTAGGCTCTTGGCTATCCTTGAATATTACCTTGGGGTGCCTCGTGCATCCCCAATCTTAGGCTCTTTCCACTCCTTATTCCATAGTCCATCGAATCCTTACCCAAAACTTGAAAACTTCACAACACAAAACTTAACAGAAAACTTGTAAGCTCCGTTAGCGAAAGAAAACAAAACACTACTTCAAGGTACTGTAATTAACTCATTCTTTATTTATATTGGTGTTAAACCTACTGTATTCCAACTTCCCTATGGTTTATAAACTCTTTTACTAGCCATAGATTCATCAAAATAAGCAAACAACACACGAAAAACAGAATCTGTCAAAAACAGAACAGTCTGTAGTAATCTGAATCAAACGTATACTTCTGGAACTCATAAAATTCTAAAATAAATTTCTGGACCTGAGGAATTTATCTATTAATCATCTTCAAAAAGAATTAACTAAATCCCTCTCCAATAAAAATGGCAGCAATTCTCGTGAGCGCTAAAGTTTCTGTTTTTTACAGCATGATCGCAAAGACTTCCCCCAAGTCTTCCCAAAGGTTCTACTTGGCACAAACACTAATTAAATGCATAAAACCACATATAAACAGAGGCTAGATGAATTATTTATTACTAAACAGGAACAAAAGGCAAGGAATAAAAATGAAGTTGGGTTGCCTCCCAACAAGCGCTAAAGTTTAACGCCCCTAGCTAGGCATGATGATTTCAACGATGCTCACATAAAAGATAAGAATTGAAACATAAAGAGAGCATCATGAATAATATGACTAGCACATTTAAGTCTAACCCACTTCCTATGCATAGGGATTTTGTGAGCAAACAAATTATGGGAGCAATAATCAACTAGCATAGGAAGGCAAAACAAGCATAACTTTAAAACTTTAAGCACATAGAGAGGAAACTTGATATTATTGCAATTCCTACAAGTATATATTCCTCCCTCATAATAATTTTCAGTAGCATCATGAATGAATTCAACAATATAACCAGCACCTAAAGCATTATTTTCATGATCTACAAGCATAGAAATTTTATTACTCTCCACACAAGCAAAATTCTTCTCAATCGGAATAGTGGGAGTATCATAAGAGACTCGAATACTATAAATTGTTTCCACATTAAAAGAGTAATGTTCAGAGAAGGGGTAATCATAATCATGACAAGTTTTATAAATATAATCACTACTTTTTATAGCATAAGTATCATCACAATAATCATCATAAGTAGGAGGCATGCTATCATCATTATAAATTTTCATATCAAAACTTGGGAGACTAAAAATATCATCTTCATCAAACGTAGCATCCCCAAGCTTGGGAAAAACATTAATTGCAGAAAATATAGTCTTGAAAACATCATCTTCATCAAACATAGCATCCCCAAGCTTGGGCCTTTTCATATCATAAGCATAATCACTCCCATCATTAATAGTATGGATAGCACCAATAGTATAGCAATTATAATATTCTTCCAAGCAAGTGCCAAAAAGATTTTCAAGATCATAAGAAGTATCATTATATTCCACAATTATATTTTCATGAGGCACAATAGTAATAGGAGTAGCACTATTTAGGAGAGATATCTTTTTACCTCTCTTCCTTTTTCTTTTCTTCTTCTTCACCACATCATGTGTGGGTTCAATCCTCTTTTTGGAGCTCCTTATTAATGAGATTGGTTGAATAGGAGGCTCCTCCTCGTTACCTAATTCATCATAAGAAATAATAGGAGGATATTGGGAAGTCTCTTCCCTTTCATTAGTATTCTCTTCATCTTCTATTTGTTTTCTTTTCTTTATGTAGTTGGCAATATAAGGATTTTCAATACAATTCACCGCACAATACATATAAATTTCCTCTAGATCAAAATCAAGAAGTTTATAACGGGCAAATTCTGGAAGATGCTTAGTTATACGTTTCATTTCTTCATAACCCATAAGCAAACTAAGTTCATTATAATGTGTAAGGGAAATCAAGTCATCACAATTTTTGGGCACGATACGATCATGAAACAATTTGCATTGGGTATTGAAATGATCATGTTCATTGCAAAGCTCACAAGCATGGCCAACATAATTTAAATTTTCAGCACATTCATCTAGCTCTTCTTGCAACAATTTAGTTTCTAAGTACTTATGCCTCTTGCAATATCTATCTTCCCTATTTGGTGTATACTTACAAACCCAATGTACTCCACAAAAATTGACATGTTTATAGGAGACATTTTCATCATAACTAGTGCAATCATCATTAGTATCATGGATATTCAAAGAATTCGTAGTAACAACATTGCAATCATGCTCATCATTCAAAGATTTAGTGCCAAACATTTTATAGATTTCTTCTTCTAGCACATGAGCACAATTATCCTTTCCATCATACTCAAGAAAGATATTAAAAATGTGAAGCGTATGAGACAAACTCAATTCCATTTTTTATAGTTTTCTTTTATAAACTAAACTAGTGATAAAACAAGAAACTAAAAGACTCGATTGCAAGATCTAAAGATATACCTTCAAGCGCTAACCTCCCCGGAAACGGCGCTAGAAAAGAGCTTGATGTCTACTACACAACCTTCTTCTTGTAGACGTTGTTGGGCCTCCAAGTGCAGAGGTTTGTAGGACAGTAGCAAATTTCCCTCAAGTGGATGACTTAAGGTTTATCAATCCGTAGGAGGCGTAGGATGAAGATGGTCTCTCTCAAGCAACCCTGCAACCAAATAACAAAGAGTCTCTTGTGTCCCCAACACACCCAATACAATGGTAAATTGTATAGGTGCACTAGTTCGGCGAAGAGATGGTGATACAAGTGCAATATGGATGGTAGATAAAGGTATTTGTAATCTGAAAATATAAAAACAGCAAGGTAACTAATGATAAAAGTGAGCGTAAAAGGTATTGCAATGTGTGGAAACAAGGCCTAGGGTTCATACTTTCGCTAGTGCAAGTTCCCTCAACAATACTAACATAATCGGATCACATAACTATCCCTCAACATGCAACAAAGAGTCACTCCAAAGTCACTAATAGCGGAGAACGAATGAAGAGATTATGGTAGGGTACGAAACCACCTCAAAGTTATTCTTTCCAATCAATCCATTGGGCTATTCCTATAAGTGTCACAAACAGCCCTAGAGTTCGTACTAGAATAACACCTTAAGACACAAATCAACCAAAACCATAATGTCACCTAGATACTCCAATGTCACCTCAAGTATCCGTGGGTATGATTATACGATATGCATCACACAATCTCAGATTCATCTATTCAACCAACACATAGGACCTCAAAGAGTGCCCCAAAGTTTTTACCGAAGAATCACGATGAAAACATGTGCCAACCCCTATGCATAGGTTCATGGGCGGAACCCGCAAGTTGATCACCAAAACATACATCAAGTGAATCACGTGATATCCCATTGTCACCACAGATATCCACGGCAAGACATACAATAAGTGTCCTCAAATCTTTAAAGACTCAATCCGATAAGATAACTTCAAACGGGAAACTCAATTCATTACAAGAGAGTAGAGGGGGGAAGAAACATCATAGGATCCAAATATAATAGCAAAGCTCGCGATACATCAAGATCGTATCACCTCAAGAACACGAGAGAAAGAGAGATCAAACACATAGATACTGGTACATACCCTCAGCCCCGAGGGAGAACTACTCCCTCCTCGTCATGGAGAGCATCGGGATGATGAAGATGGACACCGGAGAAGGATTGCCCCCTCCGGCAAGGTGTCGGAACGGGTCTAGATTGGTTTTCGGTGGCTACGGAGGCTTCTGGCGGCGGAACTCCCGATCTATTGTGCTCCCCGATGTTTTTAGGGTATATGGAGATATATAGGCGGGAGAAGTACGTCAGGGGGGCCACGAGGGGCCCACGAGGGTGGAGGGCGCGCCCAGGGGGTGGGCGCGCCCCCCTGCCTCATGGCCTTCTCGCAGGTCCCCCGACGTGCACTTCAAGTCTTCTGGGCTTCTTTCCTTCCAAAAATGAGTTCCGTGAAGTTTCAGGTCAATTGGACTCTGTTTGATTTTCCTTTTCTTCGAAACCCTAAAACAGGGTAAAAACAGAAACTGACACTGGGCTCTGGATTAATAGGTTAGTCCCAAAAATGATATAAAAGTGTATAATAAAGCCCATAAACATTCAAAACAGTAGATAATATAGCATGGAGCAATCAAAAATTATAGATACGTTGGAGACGTATCACGGGGCGGGAGCAACGAACATGACAATAGCTTTTTTCTCTCGTTTCCCTTTCCCTCACTCAATTATCATGCCCCGAGAAAAGAGATAAGGGGGGTTGGACCCATAACTCCCTTTCCCATTCCCTCTTTAATTCCCCTGCCCCGCAGTCAAAATAGGGACTTTAAGTGCTACACCCTCCTAATTTCCATTACCTAATACTACTTCCCCCGAGACAAACACACTGTTAGGAGAAATGGCAAGAAGTGTGATGTCATAGGAAAGGCATCCACAATTGGTTGACGGTGATCCCGGGTCTTTTAGGCCATCCTCATGTCATTTTTGGCTCGTGTCCATGAATTTGATGGTGTTTGTTGTCTTTAGCTGAGGTGTTCTCATTGAGGGTTTCTCTGTGTTATAGAAGTGTGGCGATATGTTGCCCGTTGGAGATTTTCGTCCGGTCAATCATGCGGTTCATGGGTTTTATGCTTGGTAAGAGCATCTACAGCCAAGCGCCCCAAACCCGCCTCAAATTCTCGGGCGAAAGACCCGGTCACTGATCGGTCACAAAAATTCGACCCAAACAGGCGTCAAACGCCTGGGATGACCGACACTCCTCACATCCAGCCCAAATATGGGGCAGATATAGGGGCGCCCGGGCGCATCCGCCACGTTGGACCTGACAGCCATACCCCACCTCAGATTGACAAAATCCACCCCCCCAACCTATTGGATCCATTTGCTCTCTACTCTTTTCTCCCCCCTCCGTGACGTACGTCTCATAGCTCCGTCGTCGCTCGCGCTCCGCATTCATTCCGAGCCTCTGCGTCGCCAGCACCGGCACAACACTCCTCTCTTCCATCCTTGTCGTCGGGGGTGTCGTCGCCGGCCGGGACGCCACCACGGTACATTCGGCAACTCCCAGGCTCCCCCTTGCACTCTATGTGCTCGACACATTGTCCAACCTGTTTCTGTGGATTTTTTAAGTGAAGATGATGAATTTCGATGCTCCGTCGGACGAGGAGTATAGACTGGCGGAGCTTGATCAAATGATTCAAGATGAGTTCTTCGATTCCTCGGATTCAGATGAAGAAGTGGACATGGTCATGCTCATGGGCATGCAAGAGGAAATGGACCAGCAAGTGGAGCATATTTCAACTTCAAGGGCCCAATCAAAGGGAGAGTGATCAATCGGGATAGGGTGACCAGAGCACGGCTAATACAAAAGGACTACTTTGCTCCAAACCCAAATTTCCTGAATGATCCATGGCTTCAGCATCATTTTCGCATGCAGAAATCATTGTTTTTTGTGAATTGTGGAGGGAGTGGAGGCACACGATGACTACTTCAAGCCCACAATGGATTGATGCGGCCAACTTTCTTTCTCTGCTAAGAATAAGTGCACGGCTCTCTGAGGATGCTTGCACTTGGGACTGCCGCAGATGTCATTGGTGAGATGGTCAGGATGGGGGGAGCACATGCCTGAAGACTGCTGTCAAGTTTGCCTGCGCCGTCTTGCAGGTGTTTAGAGCAGAGTATCTGAGAGAATCAAATGCGCAGGACATAGAGAAGTTGTTGGCTATTGGAGAGGCTAGAGGGTTTCTAGGAATGCTCGGATCAATTGATTGCATGCATTGGCAATGGAAGAACTGCCCCAAGGGTTTGTCGGGAATGCATCAAGGGCACACCAAAGAGGCCACCATCATACTAGAAGCACTGGCATCACCTGACTTATGGATTTGGCATGCTTTCTTTGGAATGTCGGGTTCTCACAACGACATCAACGTGCTTCAACGATCTTCGATGTTCAGGAGGCTTTGCAATGGGGAGTCACCGCCGTGTAACTGCACCGTCAATGGCCGTGACTACAACATGTGATACTATTTTGCTGATGGCATCTATCATCAGTGGGCGGCATTTGTGAAGACCATATCCGAACCACGAGGCAAGAATCAAAGACACTTTGCAACAATGCAAGAAGCAACTAGGAGTGACGTGGAGAGGGCATTCAGAATGCTTCAAGCTCGTTGAGGAATTGTTCGTGGGGGCTGCAATGATGTGGAGAAACTTTGTGGTAGCTCATGACATGTTGTGTTACTTTGCACAATATGATTGTCGAGGATGAGGGTGACGATGTTGCCCAAACCAATGATTTTGAAGCGCATGGAGAACAAGTTTAAATCCTGGAAGATCAAGATGCAGCTCAACTTATGAACTTCCTACAGATGCATCAAAATCTTCGAGATCATCATGTGCGCGCGTAACTACTCGGTGATCTTGTGGAGCATATGTGGACCCATAATGGAAACCAAAGAGCTGATGTTTGAGTTGTGCATTTAAAATAAATTTTATGTAAACACTGTATTTTCGGTACCAACATTTGTTATTTACGTGTGGCATTAGCGTGTATAATCGACGTGCATGGATTTTGCGATATTTGGATGCCGGACACGAGATATGAGGGCCCGTCCGGATGCGTCTGCTGGCATGCCCGGTGCGTCCGCGGACGTATAGTGGGGCGGATTTGCCAAGTCCGGCTCTAGATGCTCTAAGTAATCGGCGGGTGGTGTGTTTTCAACAAGGCTTCTTTTTTTGGAGAAGGGAAACCAGAGAGAGGCAAGAAACGCAACGGTGGGGCCCGTTAGTTGATTGCCGCCGCCACCTCCTTCTGAAAAAGACCTAGCCGCCGCCATCACCTCCGCCTCCACCATAGATCGGTTCCCCCTCCTCCGGCCGGCCTTGCCGATGTCGTGAGGGGTGGGGAACCCGATCTATGAGTGGAGTTCTTAATAATAGTAGTGTTTTCATTAAATTGATTTAGGGTTTTGATAGTCATCTTCTTCGTTGGAGATGCCATCGTCTACAATAAATAATCTTCATCCCTTCGTTCCATGATGAGATCTTTTCCCCGACGTCAATGGTGGTGTTGGAAGATTAAATTTGTCTAGGTATGGTCCTTCAGATCTTGCTTCGCCAGATCAGTTTTAGATTCTTTTTCTCATGGTCGCCACGAGGAGGATTGTTGTCGCAATATCTGTCCCGACTGCTACGTCCTCAACAATGGTGATTCGTACTCTCGGCTCCCAGCGACGTCGACCTGGTTATTCTATTTTTTATCCCTGGAATACTGGTGTTGGTACTCTTGCCGATATTGATTAATTACTTAGTGGCGACGTGCGTGCATCTCTATCATTGGGAGAACCCTCGTTGGTATTTACAAGTCTGTGGTTTGATACTTTTGTTATGTTCCTACGGCTGTCTTCTGGAAGGAAGAGTTCGAAGATCTCGAAGATTTGCTCGTTTCTTTTAGACTTTATTTTGTAATCGTTGTAGTTAGCTCATGTATCTCTACCATGTACAATTTGCTACTATAAATATATCATGGTATTGATTATAAAAAACAAGGCTTTTTTTGGTAATATTGTTTTCAACAAGGCTTGGTGATGCCTACACGAGGCCACCTTGTCACAAGGGGTTGCCACCGTGCGTAAGAGAGCAAATGGTGGTGCTCAACTCGAGATCTACTACTCCACACTGCCCTCACGCCGTATAGAATTCCTGTGGGGTTATTTTTTTCGAATCAAAAGAGCCATTTATTTAGTAAAACAATCACAATCGGCATCACCAACCAATCCAATATGTTCAGCTTGCTACATTGTGTGATACGGAGTACAGCGGTAGTTGGAAAGCACGGCACCCGTCCTTTTCTGCTCGCTGTTTGAGTGCGTCGTTTGTATTCATCTCCAGGTAGCCTCGCATAAATAAGCCAAGCCAGATCAAAACTAGAGCCGACACATGGTGTACCGTCCTCAAGTTTCAGCCTCGCTACACTCTCGTTGTGTTTCCAACGAGTATAGCCTGCAAATGTGTCGGTGCGTGCTGCAAAGCAACAACCATGTTCCTCTCAACTGATTCTTATTCTTTAATACAGTAATTCCATAACACCTCATATATATAGTATTCCACCAGCCAAGGGGTAGTAAACTGATCTGCCTGCCTTTATACTGGCAATGAATTTGTACAAATGGAAATTGGGTATCAAGAATGAAATTCTACGAGATGGGGCTATTGAGCTGATGGATCGCCATGTTGTACAACAACAGAGCTCTAACTTTTCTTTGACGTAGTATAACGTATTGCAATTGCTATGCTTGCAAGAATGTCGTCTGACTCCAACTTGTGCAGCCATCTACTGTAATTCGCCTACTGGCGCCTCGTTCAGCCATAGGTAATGGATGAACTCGTACAGCTTTGCACTCACACTCACCTGCTCCAAGTCAAGAAGATTTAAGTTACGACTCTCTTTTTGTGAAAGACCAAAGTTACGACTCAAGTGATATGGTAAGAAACAAACAAATGTAAATAAATGAAGATTTCAAAATCACAACCTTGTAAGGTGTCGGATTTAGCCGTCTGATGTGATCCGGTCGAAGTTTTTCGAGCTGTTGCATACAGCGGCTTCTGATCTTCAGCAGCGGGGGCAGCTCTGCTCTAGGTTTATCTGCACACAACACAGATGTACACATATAATTCATGTTTAATCCACTGACAATACTACTACGGTCCACAGTTTAACAGGCTTGTTCCACTTTTGCAATCACCAGCTCCAGTGTCCCCGTTTTCTCCACCGTGCATGGAAGCACGTCTTTGCATTAAGAAGCAGGCACTAATCCAAATAGCTAGCCTTCCACCACTCAGGGTTGGACGATGCAACACTAAGAGGTGGTTGATCTTTCTACATCAAGTCTAGGAAAATATCAACACCACAGAGCACTAGAAAATACTACTACAAGATAACTGGTTCAGGTGAGCCTTTCATGCCACCTCCTTTCTTTTTAACAGATTTCGTGATTTGAATGGCTGTTATGCAACAAAACAACCCCATCGTATAGTGATCCTGATTACTCGTTCGGCAACCACTTTACAAATTAGCCAACGTATAGTTATCCTAATTACTCGTTCGGCAACCACTTTCTGAATTAGCCAACGTATAGTGATCCTAATTACTCGTTCAGCAACCACTTTCCGAATTAGCCATGGTGGACAAAGTTGCTGCAAGAAATAACTAGTTCCGGGCATGTTAGGAGTAGTGGGAGTGTGGCTGGGGGTGTTGTCCAGTTGGACGTCAAGTGTGGCAAGGCTGCCCCTGGTATTCTGTTGCCTGTTGTTGGATGCATGAGTGCAGGCAAGCCAACTGCAGTTGCCTTGTTGTTTTATTTCAGGGGTAACCTGAATGCGGACTTTGTGAGTTTGGCCGATTCCATTACAAGACCCAGCATATCCTCTATAGTGAATTGCAGAGCTCCTGCCTTTTGAGGTTTTTCGAAGAAAACTCATCGCTGTAAATGATAAGAGGTCCATACCTGAACTCCCAGGCCAGTAGCAATGTAGCAGCTCCTCAACATGCTGGGGGACAACATAAGCCCTCTTGGATTCAAGGAACGGATGGCGGCAAAGAATTCTCTCTCCTGCCTGGAATATTTCAAAGATGTGAAGTTCAGTTAAAAATAAATAAGAACAAGACACTATAGATGAAGTCAACAAAGGATATGAAAGGTGAAGACAGTCGCATGACAACAATGTGAAGCATATGATCGACTCAGTATACTCCATTCTAAGGTAGATTATGATTGACAATAGTATGACAAGTATAGAACCTCACATCTGAATAGAGAACACGCGTGCATTGTTACCTTTGGTGATGGTTCACTTTCACGTATCATGATGTCTACCAACGGATAGCCTTCTTTTCCATACAATCTGAAACACCGCTTTTTGCATGGAATAGAGACCTGCAACATAACATGACACCATCATTAAGTATCAGGGAAGTAAAATTATGCAAATCTTTTTCAGGGTGTAAACAGCAAACATACTTTTGCCACATCCTCAGAAAGTTTGATACGAGGTCTACTGTTGATCTCAACTAGCTTAAAGACACATCCAAGAGCAGCTTGGGAATAACACGTTACAAGATAAGTTCCGATTCCAAAGGCATCAACTTCATGACCCTGTAAAGAAGATAAAAATTTGTAACCCCATAGGCATATGAAAATAAAATAAAGAAAAATTATGTAGTTCATGATCATTAGCGCCACAGAACTACACACAGACGCATATAACATCATAAGTACATGACACGAAGTTCTTGATGTATTGTCATCTCACTTCATTGTAAAGTTGTGTACAATGCAAGGTGCTTAAGAGAGAGGTGTAAGAGAACTTGTCGTCAAGTCACTCAATAATGAGACAGCATTTTACCTGCTTGTTCAGAGCATCAATTGTTTCCTCATTCAGGTCATTGCTAGCAGTAATGATCATCTTCCCGAAACCAGGTATATTGAATTCCTTTTCTATTGCATGAAAAACTTTTCGAGTTTCAATAGACAGATAGGCTAGATCACCAGAGTCTAATCTGATACCAGATGCCTTGTACCTACAAAAGAAATATATATATTTATCCAAACTGATTGTTTCAATGATTTTTTTACCAAAACAATGACCACATGATTAAGTAATTTATAACATTTTCCATGACTAAAAAAACAGAACATTAAAGACCAAAACAAATACTCCCTCCGTCCCATCATGTAAGATATTTTTTGACACTAGTGTAGTGCCAAAAAATGTATTACATTATTGGACGGAGGGAGTAGATGTCATCTTTAGATTACAACAGCACGAGGGGATCCAGAGTACTGGGATATTATGGATTATTTTGCAAGTACACGTGAATCTGACAGAAACTTGTTTGGGAGGGCTTAAGCATATAATCAGAAAGTTGTTGTAAGATTAAACCACTCCTAAATTTGATATCACTGGGATGGAGTTTCTGATAAACTTTAGCTTCATTTGTAATTTCTTGGATAAGGGATTTTCTGAATTTTGCTACTCTAAAGGGCAGCCCAGTGAACTTAGCTCCCGCTTGCGCAGGGTCCGACCACTTTGGGTCTTTTGTACGTGAGCCTTTGCCTACATTAGCTACTCTATTATGTACAAACTTCCAAGATATGCCAAGCTCCAATACTGATAACCCAATGCACATGGAATAGGTGTCCAAGAATAGGTTTGACATACCCTAAGTCATGGAGTGCTAGAGCTACCGCACAGAAATTTGGAATCCCACTTCGCATAACCTAAAAAGAAAAAAAAAATGTGAGATTGTGCTCCAGATAATGCAGGGATAGCATAAATAAGCTAATAATATACTCCCTCTGTTTCAAATTACTCGTCGGAGAAATGGATGTATCTAGAACTAAAATACATGTAGATACATCTATACCTGCAACAAGTAATTCGGAACGGAGGGAGTACATGTTACAGGTGAAGAATGCAAATGGTATAAGAAGGAGAATGGGTCATGTACGTACACTTGCATGGTCATCATTTGTTAGACAACACAAAACAAGGATAAAGTTGTAGTGCAAACATCAATACATAGTTGACTACACCTTCCTGGAGTAAAGCCAGACTGATGTCCTAACTTCGAGCTAAGCTTAGAAGCAAGAGCTCCCGGCTTAAAAAAAGTCGACATTCT